>NC_064852.1:9849579-9864579 GCF_024139225.1 Suncus etruscus
TCTACCTCTTTCTTTCTCTTTCCTTCAATTCTTTCTGTCCCCCTTTTCTTTTTTCTCAATCTTCTTCCTTCCTTCCTTCCTTCCTTCCTTCCTTCCTTCCTTCCTTCCTTCCTTCCTTCCTTCCTCCCTCTCTCTCTCTCTCTCTCTCTCTCTCTATTCTTTTCATTACATCTCCCTTCTGCTTTGCCAGGAAGCTCCCACCTGCATTTCTCCATTGCCCCTTCCTCCAGCCACATGCATAATCCTTTTTTTTTTTTTTTTCATTTAAGAGGCTTCAAAGATAATTCCCAAAAGGGAACTAGGGGTCCAGAGAGATAGGGTAGTGGGTAGATATTTGCTTTGTATACAGCCAACCCAAGTTTAATCCCCAGCACCAAGTAGTTCACAGAGTCTTCCAGGAGTGATCTTTGAGCCTAGAGCCAGAAGTAAGACCTGAGCACATTAGGGTGTGGCCCCAAAGCCAAAACAAACACATACAAAAAAAAATCCCAAAACCAGACCAAAAATTGATGAGAGGCAGGGTTGGGTGACACCCAGCGGTGCTCAGAGATTACTATTACAAGTACTTGGGGGACAACATGCAATGTTGGGGATCAACCTCCGTGTAATATCTCCTCAGCTCTCTTCTCATTTCAATCCTCCAAGGTCAAGACCTCCTTCTCCCTGTCTGCTCCCCTCAGAAGCCTCTAACCTCTCTCCAAGTCCCCCTTCATCATCTGGTCATGTGTTCAGACCCCATTAGAGCCGCTTCCTCGTACCCAAGCAGGTGAAGGAAACTTTTTCCAAAAAGATGCCCTTTATAGAATAACATATTCCTTGTTATTTTATAAAGGGCCACAAGAGGGCACAGGCGGACAAGTCAACCACAGTGGCCAGTGAACTGGACTAGTTAGCTATTTATTATAGCTACCAGGACAAGCTATTCCTTTTTGAGGGAGTCACACCCAGAGGCGCTCGGGGGTTACTCATGGCTCTGCACTCAGAATTTATTCCTGGATCTGGGGACCATATGGGATTCCAGGGATCCCAGTGTCCATCCTGGGTCAGCCAAGTGTAAAGCAAATGCCTTACCACTGTACTACCACTCCTGCTTCAGGATAAACTGTTCTTAAAGGCAGACTCAAACATGGGTCAGTGATCTCCCCGCAAAAACATAAATATTGGTTCCATGTTCACTCAGGTGTGAAACAGTATCTTTATTTCCTTATCAGTAGTGCCAATGCCCTTGTCATTGGTTCCAATCAAAGATGGCCGAGGGAAGTGGTACACAGATTTAAAAGTTACTGACCTTGAATCCTGGGGGCCCCTGTGCTCCAGGTAAGCCAGCCACACCCGGATTTCCTCTCTTTCCAGCAGGGCCCAGGAGGCCAGGGTCCCCATCGTCTCCCTGCTCCCCCTGTAGACAGAGTGTCCCAGAGCATCCCGTCTGTTTTAGGAATAAGGACGGTGGGATGGTGGAGGGGTGTGTGTGTGTGTGGGAGGGGCAGGGGGCAAAAGGGCTGCACTCCAGGAAGCCTGGAGTGTGATGATTAGGTGGAATGTTCCAGAAGCTCTCTCTCACCACTAGGCTGAGGATGAGTGTTTAGAAGGCCTGTCACCCTCCCAGGTCCCAATGAATTAGATCAGGGGTCTTCAAACTACAGCTCGAGGGCCACATGCGGCCCACAGAGGAGTCTGATCCGGCCGCCAGCAGTGAGCGCTGATTGGTTGCCAAGATACCTGCCAGCATATACACTCAGTGTATATCCAAATATCAGGAACCATGCACTCAAAATGGTAACCATCTTTGGTAGCACCTTATGCCTGTGAACAGACTTTTTCAAGAATGAAACATCTGAAATCTCCAACCAGATCAAGATTAACTGATGCCCACTTGCATCACTTGTTACGGCTGGCAGTGACAAATATGGAACCGAACATCTCATTAGCCAAAAGCAGGCCCACAGTTCCCATTGAAATAGTGCTGCGTGATCTGTTTATTTATAAATGGTTTTCATTTTACTTATAGAAGATATGTGTAGTGTGAGTAGGAATTAGTAGCTCATATAGTCCGGTCCTCCAGCTCTCTAAGGGGCCGTAATCTGGCCCCCACTTTAAAAAGTTTGAAGACCCCTGAATTAGATGATTGGGGGGGGTTCCTCTCCCCCATTCCCCAAAGAACTCATGAAATTTCTGAACCTGCTGGTTCTTCATCCCAGTTTGTAAAGATGTTCACACATACATACTTGTGACATGCGCACAGAAACGCATGCATACCATATGTACACATGTATACACACATTGCACATACCCACACATACATAAACATACATGCACACAGAGACACTGACACACATACAAAGACACGTATGTGCTCACACATACTCATCTCCACAGAATAATCACACCATGGGCTAACCCTGGTCAGCTCACCTGCTGTCCTGCACGACCGTCCCTGCCAGGAAGCCCATCAGGTCCAGGGATGCCCTCAGGGCCCTGTCTCCCCACCACGCCCCGGGGCCCCGGCTGCCCCTGCAGGCCCTGTGAGTAGATGAGAAGCAAGTGAGGGCATTGAGGGGGTGCAGGAAGACAGAGGGGGAGAGAGGAAGCAGCTGGCACTCACCTGGGTCCCCCTGCGTCCTGGTGTCCCAGCCTTGCCTTGCTTTCCCTTTGGGCCCTGAAAAGTCACGGGGTGCATGAGAGAGGGAGGGCGAGAGGGGCTGCCTGGAGGCGGCATGGAACCCCAGGATTCTGGAAGGGTTGTTTGGGGAAGGCTCATAACCTTTTTGTACCTATTCTCCCTCTGAATCTGCCTGTGGGCCCAAACATAGGTCCGAAGTTCACCCTTGTAGTGGGAACCCTCACGGCCTCCCCTCAAGTTGGGATGCCTAGATCTGTCTCTCCTGTGTGTTGACAGGGACAAGGAGTAGGCTTTGGATTTCACTGCCCCGGGTCTGACCTCAGACAGGAGGTCTCCCTCCAGGAACCCGAAAAATAGGTGGCCAATTTCTCCTTCTAGTGCTGCCTCCCCTAGCTGTGCTACAGGCCAGTCTCTCTCCTTCCCAGACCCCCTTGTACCCTCTGCCTCATTACCTGGTCCCCTTTTGATCCTTTGGGTCCCGGCCGTCCCCGGGGTCCTGGGTGTCCCTGCAAACCAAGGTGAGATGACGCAAGGCAGCCCCAGGATTCTCTCCCGGGGGCAGGTGGCCAGTCTCCGCCTGGAGAGGGAGGGGTGGGGAGGGATTTGGGGGGTGTAGGCTGGGGGAGGGGGAGTCCCCAGGCTCAGAGTTAGAGAAATTAGAAGAGGGGGGTCCCAACCCTTCCTGCAGGAAGGGTCCCTTGACATTAGAGAGTCACATTTGGACTCATTCGGTCTCCCTGGTAGCTCCACCCCTTCAGGGCAGGGGACAGGGCAGGGTGGGGGTGAAGAACCACTCACAGGTCGACCCTGCTGGCCTGGATTTCCACGGGGGCCCTGGAAGCCCTCCTGTCCCTGGAAGGGAAGGAGAGACTGGTCAGAGGCCAGAAGACAGAGCACAGAGGACAGAGTCACATCTGACCCTGAAGAGCCTCTCGAGCAGCCTTGTTCTTCCAAGCCATAAGCTGAGGTCCCCAACCACATCTGCCCTGTCCTCTGCCAAGCCCGGGGAGGGTAGCTTCTAGCACAGAACAGCCCTGAGTCTACTACTGGGTTCGCTGCTAGCAGCCTGGTCACATAGGAGGGGTCTGCACTCCTCTCCCCACAACCCCCTCTGCCTGTAGGGAAAGAGCTTTGATACTCACAGGGTATCCGGGATCCCCTGGCATTCCACGGTCTCCTCGGTCACCCACAGGGCCCTGAGAGACAAAAAGAGCAAATAGAGATCACCAGCTATAGGGTGGTAGATTTGGGTCCCATGGGCCACCCATCCTCGGCACAGCTCTGTAGCCGCTCACCCCAGTTCTGCTTGCCCTTCTGCACCAGCTAGTTCCAAGCCCTGTGTTTGAGTGTGTGAGTGGGGTCTTACCCGATCTCCAGGGGGCCCCGGTGGCCCCTCAGTCTTGCCATCCTCACCCTGTTCCCCCTGTGGACACAAAACCAGTTTTAGGATAAATATCTGCTTCAGGAGAAGCTGGGGGTATTCCAGGCACTCTAGAGAGGCTAGAGATAAATCAGACTATTTAGGGGTGCAGTTGGTGGAGGCCAACTGGGTCAAAGTTGGGTCGGAGGCCAGAGAGGGGAGGGGCAGGCAAAGGTCAGAGTTAGGCCAGGGCATGGGCCAAGGATTGTGGAACAAAGAACGGGGCTTCTGACCACAGCCCTCACACCCACACTCCAGCTGGGGACCCCAAGCACATTCCCTTAGGCTGGAGGACCCAAGTGGCTTCGAACAAAGAGGAGAGTCATTCTTGGCTCTAGTCCATCCATGGGTCCCTTCCCATGACAGATGCTTTCTTCAGCTGGAGAATGGGGGTTTGAGGAGGAGCCCAGAGTTATCCCTTGGGGGAATAGTGAGGAGCCCAGAAATGAGGCAGAAGCTCTGTCTCGGTTCTCAGATGGCAAGCCTGGCAGCACCATGGGCCCCCCAACTGCCCAAAGAGGCTGGCACTGCTGCACCCCCTTTTATAGAGCAACTCCACAGTGAATTTTAGGGTGAACTTCCTTCCCCTGGTGGGAGCCCCATATGGCATTTAGCACTGGTCTCAGGAGGCCATCTCTGAGGGTTCAGGAGATGACCAAGATGTGACTCATTGACAGCAATGCAGCAGGGACAGGGGCAGATATTAGGGGGTACAGATTTGATTAAGGGGTCTGGGGCCATGGCAGGCACCCCTGGACCCTAATTCCCTCATGGGGCACGACCACAAGGAAGGACTCATGGAACAGCATCTAGTAGAATGGCTCAGAATGTTCCAGACCTGGCCAGCTGAGGTTGTGCCACTGAGGTCCTTGCTCTTTGACAGGGATACAGGGAAGGAGAGCGACTGTGGGGGCTGAAGCCTGGCAGAGAACCGGGTACTCAGCTGGGTCCCTGTGGCTCCTATGGGCAGGTACTGAGGGCTGAAGGGCCTTGATCTGGGCTCCCCCAGTTGGCATCTGTGGCTGGAATTCCTTCTCCTGTGCCCAACTTGCTTGGCAGTTGGTGGTCCCAGAGTTCAGCAGGCAACAGGATTGGGGCTACTTTGGGGAAAAGGCCCTGTTTATATGGCAGCTTCTGTGGCAGGCAGTGGTGTTCAGGGCTTACTACTGGCAGGGCTCAGGAAACCATATGGGGTGCCAGGAATCAAACGCAGGTTGAACATATGCAAAGTATGCATTCTACCAGCTGTACAATCTCTCTCTAGTTCCCTCATTCCTTCCTTTGTTGTTTTTGTTTTTGGGTCACACACAATGGCACTCAGGAGTTACCACTGGCTCTGTGCTCAGAAATTGCTCCTGGCAGGCTTGGGAGACCATATGGGATGCTGGGAATTTAACTGGGGTCTGCCCTGGGTTGGCCGCGTGCAAGGCAAATGCCCTACTGCTATCATTCCAGCCCACATCCCTTCTTTTGAGCCCTGGAGGCCCTCTGCATTTTCTTTTATGGGGGGGCTTTGGGTCACACCTGGTAGTGCTCAGGGGTTACTCCTGGTGGCCCTACGCTCAGAAATCGCTCCTAGCAGGCTTGGGGGACCATATGGGATGGCGGGATTCAAACCACTATCCTTCTGCATGCAAGGCAAATGCCTTACCTCCATGCTATCTCTCTGGCCCCGCCCTTTGCATTCTCTAAGGCCAGGCACACACCCACTTGGTCTTTACAAACTTCTGGACCTCTGGCTAGGTGTGTGTGTGTGTGTGATTGGTGGGTTCAGGTAATCACCCCCTCCTGTAAGTCAAACAGCCCTATTCCACAGGTGAGGTCCCACCCAGACCCACTCTCCCTGTGAGGTAGGTAAGCCAGGATTTGGTAAGACAGGAATCTTGGGCAGACTTGGGCAGATTTAGGGTTTGGGTCTAGGAGACTTTTCCAGCTGTCAGTTGGGCAGTTCAAGCTTGATGGCTCAGAGATACACTTAATAATATAGTGCTGGGCCCGGAGAGATAGCACAGCGGTGTTTGCCTTGCAAGCAGCCGATCCAGGACCAAAGGTGGTTGGTTCGAATCCTGGTGTCCCATATGGTCCCCCGTGCCTGCCAGGAGCTATTTCTGAGCAGACAGCCAGGAGTAACCCCTGAGCACCACTGGGTGTGGCCCAAAAACAAAACAAAACAAAACAAAATATATATATATATATAGTGCTGGGTCCCCAATGTCAGGGACCACGTTTGTGGCTGCCAACATGGAAGACTCTTTGCTCCAGACCTTTGTCCTGTCTCCCCGATTCCTCTCAACAGCCTTTAACATAGCAACTTGGAGCCTCCTGTTTTTTCACCCCCAGCCTTGTTTTAGAATATAACCTTCTATGCTGGTCCCGGGGCCCTGGGGAAGGGGAACCCAAGATACCCCATAAGACACTTGGAAACCTGTGGCCCACTCCGACTGCATGTGTTCTTCTGCAAGCCGGAGGATGGGGCCAGCCAGGCTGCATGCCAGCCCTGGTGACTCACGGCAGAGGGATGTAGTTAGTGGGATGATGACTCGCTGACTCGGCAAAAGCAAGGAAGGCTGGGGAGGCTGGGGTTGGGGGGAGACCAAGAGACAGTCACAGCCGCTGGCTGGGAGGCCTCCAGTGGAGCCATGGGAGGGGAAAAGGGGGAGCAGAGACAGGGTCGGGATGCTAGGCATTGCTGTGGGATATGACCCCGTCTTTGTGGTCCAGCATAGCTTGGTCCCCTCAGCAAATTCCCTTCTAGCCATTGCTCTGGGGAGTGAGCATGTCCTCCTTCTTAGGTTCTTCCTGGTCAGGAAATGCTTCTGAGGGTCCCCCAGTCCCTAAGGATGGGCTTTCAAGTCCCCCCACCATAGGGGCTAGTGCTGTTCACAACCCAGACGCATGTCCTGGGCAGCTTCCGGAGGGCTGGAATGGGCCAGTGTGACTCTGTGCCCTGCAGGGATGATGCCCATGGCTCCTGCCACAGTAGATAGCTGTAGGGTGACAGGGTTAAGCCTGTCCTGAGCATCTAGGCTCCAGGAAACCGCTGTTTCCTACCACTGAGCACCCACCTTTTCGCCTTTTGGTCCGGGAGGTCCGAGGCCTCCCCCAATGCCCTTGTGTCCCTGCAGGAAGCAAGAAGGGAACAGTGAGTTTGGGCAGTGCTGACTGGAGGGTAGAAGTGCTGCAGGGCAGGAGCTGAGAGAGGGGACACCAGGCCCTTGTCCCATCATACTGTATGACTGTACCCAGGTCCAGCATACTGTTGGTTTTAGAGTCTTGACATGTCACATGTA
Organism: Suncus etruscus; assembly: GCF_024139225.1. Taxonomy (NCBI): domain Eukaryota; kingdom Metazoa; phylum Chordata; class Mammalia; order Eulipotyphla; family Soricidae; genus Suncus; species Suncus etruscus. The sequence goes on from NC_064852.1 coordinate 9,856,910, forward strand.
TCTGGCTCTGCCCACCCTACCCTGGTCCTGAGGAGTCTGTCCTGGGGATTACGGCAGGGATAAATGCTGGTTTCAGAAATAATCCAGTTCCACTCTGTGTCCCCAACTCCTGTTTATGCTCTCTCCCCTTTTATTCTCCACTCCCTTTCCCCCATCAACTTGAGGAATCTCTTCCAGGATCCAGATCACCCTATTTACACACACACACACACACACACACACACACACACACACACACACACACACACACACACACACACACACTTTTAAGCCATCAGACCTGGCACATTCATGTTCTTTCACCTTCCTGAGCCTCAGTTTCCCCTCCAGAGCAGATGCTGCTCTGAGGCCTCCCCAGATGTGTAACATGGCCCTGACTCGGCCATTTCTAAGTAGGGGTAAGGGTTCAGGGGGGTCACCTTGGTTGCAAAAATGGGCTAAGACTTTCCTTCCACAGAGAGCTGCTATGGAATGAGGTGGGTGTTGGGGAGGAAGACTCAGTGTAGGCTCAGCTGAGGATATACCACATCTGCCTGGACCCTGCCCTACTCTGTGCTCCAGGATGTAGTAGGGTCATGGATATATATGGCCCTGAGGGCCTTCCACAGTGAGGATGGGGGAGCAGGGTCCAGAACCCCTGGATTCAGACCTGCAGGACAGAGTCCCAGAGGGCTGAGGGACATCCTTACATCATAACCAGCCAGTCCAGGTTCTCCTTGGGCTCCCATCCTTCCTGGTGCACCCTGTGGGAGGAAGAGAGGCATGCTGGCATTGTTTGCTGCCCTCAGCCTCTGAACAGCCATGTTCAGCCCAGAAGCTCCTGTCCAATCTATCCTGAATTTGGCCACAGGTGGAGGAGGTAAGTAAGTGGTCTTTGCCCTGCTCCCCTCTGTTCCAATGACTCCAGTGCTAAATTGCCCATCACTGGGGCCCAAGCAATAGTACAACAGATAGGGTGTTTTTCTTGTATGCAGCCAACACAGGTTCAATTCCCAGCATCCTATACGCACCCCTGGAAATGGCCAGGAGTAATACCTGATTGCAGAGCCAAGAGTAACCCCCTGTGCACTACCAGAAGTGGCCCCCAAAACAACACAACAAAACAAATTTCCTGAGCCAGATGTGACACAGAAACATGACAAATGTTGGGGGTGTGTTTTAAGCACTGGTATCTTGTGTGAGTCTCATCCTGGCCATCTCATGTGCACTGTCTGTCCTTCACCCCCAATTCCATTACCACCAAGTATAGTCCTGGTGGTTCCCAGCACTGCTGCAAGTAGTTCTGAGAATAAAAACAGAAGTCAAAGGATCAGTGAGGACAGCTGAGTGGCGGACAGAAGTGGGCGTTTGTGGCCAACTCAGTGTCTTCCACACATATTGCTTTTTCAAGATGAATGCCTCTGAATGTATGGTTTGATTACGTTTTGTTTATTTGTTTTGGGTCCATGCCCAGCGGTGCTCAGGGGTTACTCTTGGCTCTGCACTCACAAATCACTTCTGGCAGGCTCTGGGGATCATATGGGATGCTGGGGATTGAACCCAAATCTGTCCTAGGTCAGCTGTGCTATCTTTCCAATCCCTGGTTCGATTACATTAAAGAAAAATAGCTGAGGGGCCAGAGCGATAGTGCAATGGGGTAGGCCGGTAGGATGTTTGTTTTGCAGGAGGCCAGCCCAGGTGCGATCAATCTCCAGCATCCTATAAGGTCTCCTGGGCCTATCTGAGCTTGAGCTGGAAGTAACAGCTGGGTATGGCCCCCCAATCAAAATAAATAAATAAATAAATACTTTTAAAAAAGCTGATAGAATGCATGAGTCGCCTCTACTTAATTTCTTGGCTATTCTTCATTATAACCAATACTCATAGGTGATGCCCATCTGCCTAATCCAGGGGGTGGAAATTTTAGCTTTTCTAAAGGGCACTGCATCTGTCCATCTGTTTCCTGCCCCGTGACCTGCGTGACCATAGTCAGCCACATGAGCATTTACACCTCTGGGGTCTGGCACTTGCTAAAAACCCGAGCAGTTGCTAGCCAAGCACACAGCAGCTCAGACACACTTGCTTCTGTCTGCTCCTTTTTTGTTTTATTTTCATGTTTATTTTTTGGGCCACATTGAGGTATGTTGGGGGGCTATTCTTAGCTCAGTAATTGGGGTCCCACTGGTGCTCCAGGGGCCATGCAGAGCCTGGAATCAGACCAGGGGCTCCCACATACAAAGCACACACTGCCGCCCTTTGAACCATCCCACCAGCCCCAGTGGGGTCTCTGCTAGGAGTTATGCCCCCTGCCACTGTCTACTTAGGCCAACCACAGCCTGTGCCACCCAAGAGTCTTCTAGATATTCCAGCTTCATCCCTGCTCCTCCTGAATCTCTTCCTTGAGTCCCCCAACTCCTCTAGGTCTGGCCCCTGAGCAGGGCTCTACAGTCTTAATTTGGGTTTGTTTGGGTTAAGGGGTTGCTCAGAGGGGTGCAGGGGTTGCTCCTAATGGAGCTAGGGGTCACTTTTAATGACACTTCGGGGTTACTCTTTTTTGTTGTTTCGTTTTTGGACCACACCCGGTGGCACTCAGGGGTTACTCCTGGCTCTGTGCTCAAAAATCTCTCCTGGTAGACTCGGGGGACCATATGGGATGCCATGATTTGAACCTGGGCCCATTCCGGGTTGGCTGCATGCAAAGCAAACACAATACCAATATGCTATCTCTCTGGCTCCTTGGGGGTTCCTCTTAATGCTACTCAGGAGTCACTCCCAATAGTGCTCAGGGTACCCAGAAATATGACATTGTGTTGTGAGGCTTTCCAGAAAGAGGGAGTTGAGACTGGGGTTCAGCCAATATCTGGGAAGCAAGGCACAATGCCAGCATGAACCTGTCCCTCTTCACACTTACACCCCTGTTTGCTGCTTCAACAACACCCACCCACCCTCTCTTCACCCTAGAGAGTTCTCACCATTGGTCCTAGGCTGCCCCTGGACCCCTTAGGGCCTGGGGTACCAGCAGGTCCGGGATCTCCAGGGGTGCCCATCTCCCCCAGGTGTCCTTGATAGCCCTTGGCACCCTGTAGTTGGGGGAAAGACAGGTGGTCACGAGGCCAGGTAGGGGTCATGGGGGAAAGAAATGGGGGGGTGTGATTGTAGATGGAGGGTCCTACCTTGGCTCCAGTTCGGCCCTTCTCGCCTTGTTTCCCAGGTTTTCCTTCAGGACCCTAAAGGGGGAGGTGGGATTAATAAACAAGATGGTCCAAGGGGAACCCCAGGACCTCCCTGGAGGCTGCCCGAGGAAGTGGGCATTACTGCTGGCTGTGAAGAAGCTGCCCATTCAAACTCATTCATGCTCAACATATAGTAATGGGAGTATGACCCCACAACCGGACTGAACCCCCAACAGTGTCTCTATTAGAATGCAGAGCAGTGGATTCAACCCATGACACATGCACAGTGGATGCTGCATGGGTGGGTTGGTTGGGGGTCCTACTGAACTCATGGCCTCACTCACGTGAGGCAGGGAAGTGCCCTTCGATAGATGAATGGCTAAAGAAGTTGGTACATATACACAATAGAATATTGTGCAACCGTCAGGAGAGATGAAGTCATGAAATTTTCCTGTATAAGGACGTACATGGAATCTATTATGCTGAGTCAAATAAGTCAGAGGGAGAGAGATACAAAATAGTCTCACTCATCTATGGGTTTTAAGAAAAATTAAAGACATTATTGTAATAATGTCCAGAGACAATAGGGATAAGGGCTAGAAGGACTGGCTCACCGCAAAGAGTGGTGAGTGCAGTTAGAGACATAACTACACTGACAACTATGGTGACAATTTCAATGAGTGAGAAAAGTAGAATGTCTGTCTCAAATACAGATTGGGGGGGGGGAGGAGAGAAATTGGGTGCATTGGAGATGAAAATGTTGTGCTGGTGAAGGAGAGGTGTTTTTTTCTTTTGGCCTTTGGGATTTCTCCTGGCTTTACACTCAGAAATTGCTCCTAGCAAGCTCAGGGGACCATTTGGGATGCCAGGATTCGAACCACCATCCTTCTGCATGCAAGGCAAATGCCCTACCTCCATGCTATCTCTCTGGACCCAGGGGAGATGTTCTTTATATGACTAAAACCCAACTACAATCATGTCTGTAATCAGGGTGCTTAAATAAATATATTATTTTAAAAAAAGGGAAGTGTTCAATCCCCAACCATCTCACCTCAGGCCCCCAGTGTGTATTTCCAGGTGCATCAAACTGTGGAACCCACATGCAAAGCAAAGCATTCCATCCATGACCATGGAATGAAGCATGGATTGGCATGTACTGTCCTAACTGTCAATTGCAACCTAGATTTTAAAGATTTAGTATCACCCCTCTCTCACCAAAAATATGTCTTTTTAGGGGAGAAGTGTCTATTTTATGTGTTGAAATATTAAGAGGTTTATTTTGGGGGAGGGATATGGGATAAGTAAAATAGACTGAAAATTAATTGTGCCTTTGGTTCTTTTTCTTGCTTCTTTCTTTCTTTCTTTCTTTCTTTCTTTCTTTCTTTCTTTCTTTCTTTCTTTCTTTCTTTCTTTCTTTCTTTCTTTCTTTCTTTCTTTCTTTCTTTCTCTCTCTTTCTCTCTCTCTCTTTCTTTCTTTCTTTCTCTCTCTCTCTCTCTTTCTTTCTTTCTTTCTTTCTTTCTCTCTCTCTTTCTTTCTCTTTCTTTCTTTCTTTCTTTCTTTCTTTCTTTCTTTCTTTCTTTCTCTCTCTTTCTCTCTCTCTTTCTTTCTTTCCTTCTTTCTTTCTCTCTCTCTCTCTTTCTTTCTTTCTTTCTTTCTCTCTCTTTCTCTTTCTTTCTTTCTTTCTTTCTCTCTCTCTCTTTCTTTCTCTTTCTTTCTTTCTTTCTTTCTTTCTTTCTTTCTTTCTTTCTTTCTTTCTTTCTTTCTTTCTTTCTTTCTTTCTTTCTTTCTTTCTTTCTTTCTTTCTTTCTTTCTTTCTTTCTTCTTTCTTTCTTTCTTTCCTCCCTCCCCCCTCCCTCCCCCCCCCCCCCCCCCCCCCCCCCGCCCCCCCGCCCCTCCCTCCTACCTGCCCCTCCCCCCTCCTCCCTACCTCCCTCCCTACCTCCCTACCTCCCTCCCTCCCTTCCTCCCTCCCTCCCTCCCTCCCTCCCTCCCTCCCTCCCTCCCTCCCTCCCTCCCTCCCTCCCTCCCTTCCTTCCTTCCTTCCTTCCTTCCTTCCTTCCTTCCTTCCTTCCTTCCTTCCTTCCTTAGAACATGACTTCCAGGCCGGAGAAATAGCACAGCGGTGTTTGCCTTGCAAGCAACCGATCCAGGACCTAAGGTGGTTGGTTTGAATCCTGGCATTCCATATGGTTCCCCGTGCCTGCCAAGAGCTATTTCTGAGCAGACAGCCAGGAGTAACCCCTGAGCACCGCCAGGTGTGAGCCAAAAACCAAAAAAAAAAAAAAAAAAAAAAAAAAAAGAACATAACTTCTGAAAAAAAATCTTACGTTGCATACATAACTCTTACTCTGGTTCTACCAACAGGTCTGGACTACACGGACTCAAAGTCTCTCTCTTTTCTTTAGAATTAAAACATCCAGACACATCCTAGCCTTTATTGTGACAAGACACTTTGTCACCCCACCGCATCTTCTGCATAACCTTACCTGATAGTAGACCAGCCCATTTCTGGGGAGGGGTTTTTGGTAGGTAACAAAAGGATTGCCACAGGGGTGTAAAGGGGATGGATTGATTGAGAGATGAAGAGAGAAGCAGGATAGAGGGAGAAGAGACAGGCTTGAATGCAGGGCTACTTATGGAGTTTGCTAAAAAAGGTTAGCCCAGGTGGCTAGGGCCTTGAATAAAGTTTCATGTCACCTGAAACCTGACTGTCTGTGGATCTTTTCCTTGTGGCTATCCTGAATTCTCAAACCTGCTGGCTAGAAGGAAGGGGTTGCAGGCGCATGGCCTGGGCTGGCAGAGAAAGGCCTCTCCATCCATCTCACCACCATCCAGCCCCATTCAGCACTCAATAATTAACATATTTTTCTACACATGTCAAATCTCTTTACCACTGGTCATGGAGCCAGGAGACCTGGTTCCTAACCCACGAAACTAGGACTCAGTGAGATGAAGGAGCTATTGGGGGGAGTTGGTCACCCTTAGGTTAGAATGACATGTCCATCCTTAAGTCTTGGGGGAGCCCTTATCTCAAGCCAGTCCTGGTTGGCCAATTGTGAAACCATGATTCAGGGCTGGTGGGATTGACTGGTGGACTTAAGGGACCATAAAGGTCGATCCCTATTGGAAGGAAAAATGAGTCAGCACCAAAGTATGCAGTCCAGGGTCAGAGAGAAGAGAGTTTCCCCCCAGGACGGGGGGGGGGTGGCCAGCTGCTGGCAACTTGACTTAAAGGGCACTCTCCAGCTGGACATGTGGGAAATCCTGAGCAGGGATTGGACTATGCGGTAGGGTGAGGCTATGGGGTCAAAATAAAGGCTTTAGTTGGTTCCCCACCCATACAGATGTTTCTGGAAAGCCCCTAATGATGTGTCAGCTTTAACTGAAGAATATACCATTGTTTTCAGGCAAGAGATTGGGGGATACTTGTCTTGCAATGTTTATACCAAAAAGACTCAAATATAGCCTCTCCTACCTCTATCTCTCATTGCACATAGTCTGGCCCCAGGGAGCTTCTTGGGGCCATAACCATAACCATAACCATCACTGTGACCACTATCACCACCATTATCACTACTGTTATTGTCACTGCCATTATCACTACTGCTTCCATCATTATATCCTCCATCCTCCATTTTCACATCATCACCATTATGAGCAACATTAAGAACCATTGTCTTCATCGCTTCTACTACCACCATTAATACTACCAACACCATCATCACTACCATCATAACCATCATCCATAATTATCATCACTTCCACTACCATCATACATCATACCATCATTACCATGCAGCATCATTACTAGCCCAACTACCATGACCACCACTGTCGTTACCATAACAACCATCATCCTTATCATGACCACCATCACCATCATTATCATCATAAAAACCAGCATCCCCATTATGACCACTGTCACCATTATCACCACCCCCCCATCACGACTACCACCACCATCACCATGGTGACCACCCAATCCAGAACTCAACTTTGACTTTAAGGTCCAGGGTTATTTAGAACACGTGTTTTGTTTTTGTTTTTGTTTTTTTTAATCTATTTCCACAGTCATGATACTCAAAAGTCCCCCAAGAAAAGCCCCTAGAAAATGGAGCACAAAGACATTCTAGCACACAGATCTCCAGATTTTTCTTTGACCCAAGGGTGTGACCCAGAAAAGGCAAGGGCCAGGTCACACAGCAAGTTACTGATGGCGAATAATCCACTCCAGCGCCTCTCCCATCAAGTTCCCCTTGGCCCATTTCCCCAGAACAGAGCCAAATCCGGGGGAGGCCTCCTGGCACAGTGAGTCTCCCCCAAGTGAGTCGTCTTCATGAGCTGCTTGCTGAGCTCACAGGCAGCTGCCACTGTTAAGGATTAACACTTTGGCACTATTTTTAGGAAACAAATATTTTCCCATGGCCACAGTTTGTGTCAGACTAATTTGGACTCATTGAAGGTTAGTCATTTTCAGCATCCCAGGAAGTCTGGATGTGAGCAGAGCTAGGATGACA
>NC_064852.1:9869579-10037079 GCF_024139225.1 Suncus etruscus
CTTGCATGCTACTGTGTCCCCTGCATCCTGCCCTGTCTATGGGGTCCAGGAGGAGCCCCAGGATCTACCTTCATACACCTTCATGGGTCCAAATTCATGGACCCAACGGCCATTTGGGGCTCAAGTTAAAGGACAACCTCCTGCCCTGGCTTGATTCCATCTGTTTCAACTCAATCTGCTCCCACTGGACAGAAGCCGGCACAGGACATAAATGGTAAAGTGAAATTAAGAAGCAAGGATGACTAGAGAGACAGTACAGTGAGTAAAATACTCATCTTGTACCAGCTGATCTGGATTCTGGGTTCTATTCCTGACATGTCTTTCCCTGAGCACCACCACGAGTGATCCCTGATCACGGGGCCCAGAGGAAGCCTGGCTTCCAGAGCATCAAGCATCATCAGGTGTGGCCCCAATGAAGACAAACAAAAAGCAACAAGGAGATGGCATGGGGATGGAGAGGGAGAAGAAGGGTTCCCAAAGGCAGAGACTCATGGGAATTCTCTCTTCCCTTCATGGGGGCTAGTAGGTGTGGGTTCTCCATCCCTTCTGGTGATTTGGTGATTTGGCGATTTGGTGGGGTTGGGGAATTCAGGAAGTGCTGGGCCCAGGTCCCAAAACCTTGGAGAGAAAGAGGGGCTTCGTGGTTTGTTTAAAAGAGGAGCCCCCTCACCCTTGTGGGGCCTGAGAAGTGATAGGTCAGAAGGTCCTTGGGGACATAGGAAGTGACCATAAGCTGCTTCTTTTCGTTTGTTTGTTTGTTTGGGGGCCACACCTGGTGATGCTCAGGGGTTAATCTGGTTCTGCCTTCAGGTATATTACTCCTGGCAGTGGTATGGGATACTGGGAATCTAACCCAGGTTGGCTGTGTACGAGGCAAAGGCCCTCCCAGCAGGACTGGTCTGGTCTGGTACTGAACTGCTCTGCTCCCACAGGCCTTCTTAAGCCTTGAGAATGTGGCCACTCAAGAGGACAGATGAGTGAGTGGGTGGGTCTCCTGGCTTTTGGTCCCAGGGATGCTCTGAATCTACTGGCCATCCAAGAGAGGTTGGCTGGCATAAAGTGTCACCTTCCAGTTCTAATTGGGTTGGGGATAGATGAGCATAGCCCACCATGACACCATGGGAATTTTTCAAAGAATGCTTCTGTTCAGACTTACTCGCTGCCCGATGAGGCCCTGCTCCCCAGGGGTGCCCAGAGGCCCGATGTCACCCTAGGAGGAGGCAAACAAGAGTGTGGGGTTGGGGTACCAGCCACGTTGACCCTTTCCCCAGGTTTTGTGGTTTGTGGCTACATGACACTCCTCAAAACTTTCCTGCCAGGAGAGCTGGCCTGTCTGCAGCAGGAATAGAAAAGCAGTGGGGTGTAGCCTGAACCCCAAGCAGGGACCTGAGACAGGTTCAGGCCATAAGTCTGGGAACTTTGCTTGGAAGCAACCAAATCAGGATTGGCTGGTCCCTTTCTGACTCCCCCCAGACAAAAACTGACACCAGGTTGGGCCCCAAATGAGCTAGAATAAATGTAGCTCAGTCCTCAAACCCCAGCCCAGGTAAGGATCTACTCCCCCTGAGAAACTCAGAAACCCCAATGCAGGGTCTAGGGAAGCAGCACCAGGTTGGTTTTATATTGGGGGTTGGTTTTCTTCATGTGGGAGCAAAGGGCTCTGAACTTTAGGCAAGATTGACCACCTCTAGCCTGAACCCAGTTGAGTGTTAGGCAGGCTCAGGCAGACACTAGGTCATCTATAGAAAGTTCTATGATTTCTTGGTGGAGTGAGGGCTCCCCTTCCTCAGCAGTGATCTGTAATACCCTCTTTCCCCCAAAGGCTCATGGCCTCTAAGGCACAGCCTTGCCTGGCATCAGTGACTTTTCCAGGCACCTGAAAGGGGTGGCATTTCTTTCTCCTCCATGCCAGCTATCAATGGGGTCTGTTCCCCTGCAGGTAATGAGGGACACGGTGCTGAGATGAGATGTGCACGGATCGCCCCCCCCCCCCCTGAAGCCTGGTGCTGGTGCCAGGGGTAACACTGCTGGGCAGTGGGGTGGGGAGGAGTGGAGACTCTGGCTGGCCCCGCTCCCTGGACAAGGAACACATAAGAACCCATTATCCCAGCGCAAGAAAGGACCATTTCTCTGGTGCCAGGACTCGACGGTCAGCTGAGAGCTGGTTTCAGCAAGTCCTGTTTCTCTTCTTTCATCCGGCCTCACCTTCAGTCCAGGTTCCCCAGGAAGGCCTGGTTCTCCCACCGCACCTGGAGGCCCCTGCAAGAGAAAGATAGGGGGGTCTTTCTAAATCTTGGATTGGGGTCCCCTCTGTTAGAGGAACAAATACAGGCCAGGATGGGGGAGAGATGAGCTCAGGTCTCAAAGCAAGAGAGATAGCGAGGAGCACTGTTTTTTTAGCACTTGATGCTGAGTGAAGGAGTGGGAGTCTTGAGCTTCAGGGACTCTCCAGGGCTGCTGGACACTACACCCTCAAACCTGCCATGTGGCTGAGCATATTGTGAGCAGGCGTGGACAAGAAAATTTCATATTCATCTAAGGCCAGGGAGGAAGTGACAAAAGCTATATCCAGAGTTGAGGAGCTAAATATGGGTCTTGGGAATCTACATGGTTAGGGTAATGAAGCATGACCCGAAGCACCGAAGCATGACCTTCTTTTCTTCACTGGTTAAGGGGGGCTTCCCCACCTCCAACTTCTTCCCAGAAAAACCATAAGGGACAGGGTCAAACCTCCACTCTGGAGTGGAGTTATGGCAGAGAAGTGACTACTAGGATTTGGGAGTTAGAAAGAATCACTCTGGGGGCCGGGAAGGTGGCGCTACAGGTTAGGTGTCTGCCTTGCAAGCGGATGGACCGCGGTTCGATCCCCCGGTGTCCCATATGGTCCCCCAAGCCAGGGGTGATTTCTGAGCGCATAGCCAGGAGTAACCCCTGAGCGTCAAACGGGTGTGGCCCAAAAACCAAAAAAAAAAAAAAAAGAAAAAAAAAGAAAGAATCACTCTGGACAAGAACTGGGAACTGAAAGGAGGCCAAGTGATATGCATAATACTCCTCCAGTAAAAATATTGCAAACCATAGTGTCTTCAAGGAAATATGGAGGCTGGAGTGATAGCACAGTTGTAGGGCATTTGCCTTGCACACTGTCGACCTGGGATGGACCTGGATTTGATTCCTGGAATCCCATATTGTCCCCTAAGCCTTCCAGGAGCTATTTCGGAGTACAGAGCCAGGAGTAACCCCTGAGAACTACCAGGTGTAGCCCCAAAACAAAAATAAATAAATAAATAAATAAATGAAAGGAAAAATAGAAAGAGAACTGGGCACACTGGTAGTGGTGGCAGGAAATGTGCCCCAGTGAAGATGGATGTTGGAATAATGTATGATTAAAATTTAATCGCAAACAACTTTGTAATATGTAATTTCATGGTGATTCAATTAAAAAATATATATATATATAAGACCCACCTTTGTATTGGGGTGAAATCCTAACAGTGAAATCAAGGCAGGAAGGAGACTCAAAGAGGCACTGCCAGTCCCTACAACTTCTGGCCCCCCATTTCCTACACTCTCACTGGGATTCCTCCCCTCCTCTGACACATAAGACACATAAGACACTCCACTCTCCACAGCCAGGATGGGCCCAGGGAGAAGGACTGGGGGAACTGAGGGACCCGAGCAGCAGAGGAGACAAGCAAGGGCATCGGTTCTTACCTTGGGTCCCATCTCTCCCAGGGGGCCGAGTGGACCCGGAGGTCCCCGGGGGCCCTGAAACACAGAAACACAGGGACAGAGGAGAGAAAGTGAAGAGGCTGATGGAGGGGCAGGATGGCCCACTGTGCCCTACTCACCCCTGCAGCCCATCCTCCTAACACCTCTACTCAAGTACCTGCAGCCCCAAGCCTTGCTCCAAACTCCCCCATAGCCTGCTGTGCACCCCCACCCTAAGCCCTTCAGAGCCCTGAGTAGCTATTGGCTTGCTCTTACCCTCCCAACATACACATCCGGGGATCACTGGTCCCTTCTCTGCTGCAGGGCAAGATGGCTCAGGGGGACAGTGATTCCCATTTTACTGGCCGGAAGACTGAGGCAGAGACTCATCCATTGGCCTTAATTGAGGCAAGGATGCCTGCTCTCTCTTCTCCCAGCTCATACCCTCCCCAGTCCCCCATTGTCCCACCTTGGGGGAGCACATCCCAAGGGCTGGCCCTTCTAACTCCACCTGGTGGGGGGCACAGGAATAAAGAGGGAAAACAAGGCACTTACCAGTTCTCCTGGGAGCCCCTTGGTGCCTGGGGGTCCCGAGGGACCTGGAATGCCCTGCAGAGACACACAAGTGACCTTGGTCCATGCACACCTGACACTTGACACTGCAGCCAGGTCTCCTATTCCTGCCGCTGCCCTTTGTCAGTTAGGGAAACTGAAACCCAGGGGGTATTGAAACATGCTGGGGGGCTTCATTGCAGGAGGTAGGAGAGTGTCATTGATCCTGACGGTATGCACAGCAAGAGGAACCCAGCTCTGACCCCCCCCTAAAATTACCCTAGGTGTCCCAGCTTGGAACATCTTTACTTACCGGAAAGCCTCGTGCCCCCGAGAACCCTCGCTCGCCAGCCGCACCCTGAAAGCACAATGAGGTTCTCTAGACCCACAAGACAGAGCTGAGAGCAGGGACTGGAGTGGGGGGAGTGGCCTCAATCTGACTTACCTGTTGTCCAGGCTGACCCCGTCTGCCCTGCGATCCTGGGGCTCCCTGCAGGAAGCAAAGCAGGTGCAGTGGGAGGGCGCCCCCACCCTATCCCACGGGAGCGCTGCCATCCATCTCCCTATTGTGCAGGTGGGGAAACTGAGGCCCAGCAAGGGGAAGCGTTCAGCAGCAGCATGAACAGGGGGCTGAGCCCCAGATCAACCACCAAGTATGTCATCCTCTGGTGGGGGGCAGCTCTTGGGCCTGGGGCAAAGCTTGGGGGTTCCGGGGGAAATGTTCCCATTCTCACTCGCTCTCTCTTACTTCCTTTCCAGCAGTGCTCAGAGAGAGACTCCTGTGTTCTCAGCCATCCTCAGCCTCAGGTTCCCAGGTTAATGTGAGGGGCTGAAAACGTGACAGTATTTGGGCCCTGCAGTGCTGGGGAGGGAACTCCAGGAATATACCCAGAGAAGCTTGATGCTGAAGCAAGCTTGAAGCAAGGGACAGGTTTCAACTCTTGTACTGTTTCCCCGGCCTAATCCCATGTCTTTTCTGTCTCTGATTCATTCTCCTGGGCCTCACATTTGGCGTTGGCTGGAGCCAGAAAGAGGCCTCTGGGAACCCAGAAGTTCTGCACTGAGGGGCCCAGTGTGGGGTGGGTGGAATGATCAGCTCCTGGCAGCCATGGTGCTCAGTACCTTTAAGCCTTTGGACCCCTGATCTCCAGCTGGTCCGTCGGGTCCTCGGGGGCCCTAGAATTGGAGAGAAGGACTAGTAGAGGAGGCAGAAGTGATCTCGCTTGGCTGGGAAGGAGGAGTCAGAGCCCACTCTGGTCTGGTGTCTAGTGTTACCCCATCCTCTGGGAGTCACTCAGGGGCTGACTCTGGCCTAGTTGCCCCCCTGGCCCCTACAAGAGGGTTTATGCTGCACAAACTGTTTTCTGAAGTTTGGAAGGATTCAATGGCATTCATTTGCCACTCACATCACAAATGAGGAGACTATGGCCTGTGCAGAGAGAGGGAGAGCTCCACAGCTGGGCCTTCCTGGGACAAACAGGGGAAGATATAGGCACAGGACCATGGTGCAGGGGACCAGAGTAGGATGTGGCGGGTGTGTGTGTGGGGGGTGTGGAGTGCCCTTTTCAGGCTGCCTGCCTCATACGCAAGCTCCTGGGGCCTGTGGCAAAGAATCAGCTCCAAGAAGGGACCAGGAAGCTTGCTCTGGAGTTCCTAAGAGGTACACAAAAGGGGTCATTGTTTAAATAAGCCCAGAACAGGGAGCCAGGAGGAGGCGTGATGGGGTGGTGTTCAAGACATATTGCATCTAGGGACTGGGGACCACTCCTGACTGCACTGCCATCTTCTCATCTCTGAAGAGACCATGAAGCAAGAGGAAATGCCGACGGGAAGTCAGCACTCATAAATGTTAGGTGCTCAGGCTGCAGCTGAGCTGTGGGTTCCCTAGCAGGAGAGACACAGACCAGATTTGGACCAGAACCAGAAATGCAGCAACTGTAGCAACCTCGGAGAAGCTGCTGAGGGTTTGCACGGGTTCAAGGCGAGGCTGGCAGGAGGAAAGGCCTTGTTATTGTGTGACCTAAGGAAGTGTTTGGGCCTCTTTGGGTCTCGATCTCAGATGGACACTCTATACCGGATTCACCACCCCTAGTTCACAGCAGGGGCCTTGTGGCAGCAATGTTCCAGGTCAGGGGCTGAGCCAGTGACTGTTCCCCTCTCTGGCTGCCACCACTGTCCTCCTGTCTTGGGCTCTGGCTCTCCAGAGCTTTCTTCTGGAAAGGCTCCACTGAGAGAGAGAAGGCTGGAGTGTGGGGCAAACTCACTCCTGCTTCTGAGAAACAGAGATGTCCCAGGAGGAAGGAACTGGGGTAAGATAACAGCACAGAGTTACTTTCTTCCTTTTCCAGAGGGGACACAGCCTGGCATCACTCTGCTGGCAAGCAATAAAGGAGCTGGAGTTGGAACCCAAGCCAATCCGGGCCAACATGTCCTATCATTGCCTGCTGTTGTTGATCCAGGTGGGAGCAAGCCTTCTGTCATCAGGCTGTGCAAATGGGGACCCAGCGAGGTCTGCCGGAAAGGGTCATGTTCTGGGTCAGGATGCTGGGGAGCTAAGATCCTCCCTATTGGGGAGACCCTGCTTACCCCCAGAAAGTACTAGAAGCTCCAGAGGAGCATGGGGAGGGGTCCATTATGGGGCAAGCAGGAAGGACAGGGGTGGGCATGGGGGACCCTCCCTCCAGCTCCTTCTGCAGGGAGAGGGGATCCCCCAGAGCTCCACTGTGTTTCTTGGAGCTGCTCCCCAGGATGATGTTGGCAGCTGTACAGGGGGCTGTCACCAGCCCAGTGGGTGTCATGCTTGATGGGAGGGTCCTGCCCTGCAACAGCAAACATGCCCCATCCCAGCTTTTGTATACAAGGGGGTGAAGGAACATGGTCTAGGGAAGCTGACACAAACTGCCCCATGGTTACTCATCAAGGGTAAAATACAGGGGTCTTCACAGAGCACAGTTCTCTTGCTGACTAATTCCCCCCCCCCCCCAGCAGAAACCTGAGAATCTGCGGTGAGGAAGAGGAGGCCCTTGACCTGAGGATGGAGGCCAAGGCTGCAGCATGGAAGCCTCGCCTGAGAGTGGAGACCTTGAGCAGAACCCAATCTAGGCCAGGATCTGATCAACCGTGGACATGGACGGCAGGAGAGCAGAGTCTCCAAGTCAACTGAGTTTTCAGACTTGCCCCACACTCTTCCAGGGACTTGGCAGCATGTCTTGCACACCCACCGTGATGAGGAATTCATAACCACAGTTACCAACAATGCAGGTTGTGGTGGTGTTAAGGGGACCCAGCAGCCTTGGGTTCAAGTTGTGCCTTTTTATCGTTTTTTTGGGGGGGGAGGGGGGCATCTTGGTTGTGCTCAGGGTTTACTCCTGATTCTGCACTCAGAAATCACTCCTGGTAGGGCTCAGGGGACAATATGAGATATGGGGAGTTAAATCCAGATTGTTTTTGTGCAAGGCAAGTGTCCTACCTGCTGTACTATATTGCTCTGGCCCCAATCGCTCTGGCACCAATGCCTCAGAAGGGGCTCAGAGTCTCAGAGAGGTTAAGAAGGTGGCCCTGAGCTTGCACAGCTCAGGAAAGACCAGGTCCTACTTTAACTAAAAGCCAGACCTTGTCAAATTGTTCTACCCAGCCATCCCTGGCCTTGAGCCCCTCCAGTATTTATTCTTTCCAGGCAGCAAGGCCTACATTCCTCCAGGTGCAGAAGCAGGCAAGATCCTTACAGAACTCCAGGCCCATTTAGGGAAATAGGCACCATAAATCACCAGGTCAGTCTCAAGCCTAGAACTACATCAGGACACACCTGGATTGTCTTCATAGCACAGAGGCACATCTCTGGGGCTCCACCTTCTGCCCCCATCTGCACTTTTGTTTTTATTTATTATTATTATTTTTGTTTGTTTTGGCACCACACCTAGTGGGCCTCAGGGATTACTCCTGGCTCTGTGCTCAGAAATAGCTTGTAGCAGGTTTGGGTGACCATATGGGATGCCGGGAATCAAACCTGGTCTGTCCTGGGTCAGCTACATAAAAGGTAAACACCCTACCACTATGCTATCTCTCTGGCCCCTATGGTTCTGTTATTCTGGTCTCTGCACTCAGATATTATTCCAAGTGGTGCTCAGGGGACCATCTGGGATTGAACCCAGGTTAACTATGTGCAAGACAAACACCCTACCTACCTCTGTGCTATTTATCACTCCAGTTTGAGGCCCATCTGTGAGTGCCCAAGGGAAGCCTTTGAGCTGGGGTTGGAGGTGGAAGGCTGGGGGATGGTAATCCAGCACATTTGACATTTGGCAGCGGGGAGGGCCTGGCAGCCAAAGCCCCCTCGCCTCAGGCCTTTGATGTGATGGGGCCTGCATTGCTTCAAGCAGGAGAGACACATTCTTCAGGCGAGGCTGGGAAGGGTGGTAGAGACAGCTGTGGATGGATGCCTGAGCCCATGAAGCTGGGGTAGAGATGTAATCGGGCTTTCTGGGGCAGGAGGAAATTGTATGTAGGGCAGACACAGGCCTCAGTCAGAGGCGCCAGGGCTGGAGAATTGCCTCCTATTCTTCCCTCTTACAATTTCCTCAAGCTCTGGAGAAATCTTGAAGCACTTGAAACTCACACAAGGAGAGTATCATGGACTCCTGCCTGGAGCGTGGCTCTCTGGACCAGCTGCCACAATGCCCACACCCCGCGACTTTTCTGGCCTGGCACCTGCATGCGGGTTGGCAGCAGGAGTGCGCTCTGCAATGCTCTCATGTAGTGGAAGAGAGGGGCGCCTTCAGGAGGCCAGAGAGAGAGAGAGTGTCTGGGGCTATAGCACAGCGGGGAGGGCACTTGCCTTGCACACAGCCAAGTTTGATCCTCAGTGTGTGCAACTGGAGGCAAGTGGCTTAATCTCTCTGTGCCTGTTTCAGAAAGAATAATCACACTGAACTGCCGGGGTACAGGGGAAGATGGGAAGCATTTATGCAGGTAGCAGACGGTGCCTGGCACACTCTTAATCCTTGGGCTGACAAGCCTGGGAAAGTCCTTGTTTAAAGGGTCTTTGTGACTGTTTAGGTGTAACCCATAGGTCCAGATGTAATGGTGGGGGCCTACTGGACTTTGCTCTGTTCTGTAATTTCATTGTCTCTTCCTTCTGCCTCTCACAGATACTGACATGGGTCACTCCTATCAACTTCTTGTGCCCTTAGCTGCCCCGTGCCTGTCACCGGGCAATAGCTACAATGTCATGTACTCTCCTAAAGCTGTCCTGGGACCCTGCCCAGGTGACGTGCCTCCTCCAGGATGACCCTGCAGCTGCGCTCAGATACAGAGACCCAAGAAGGTTATTGGCTGTAGATGATGGAGCTGAGTGAGCTGGCAGAGGTCAGGTTGGATCTTATTCTTGCAGGTACCTACAGAGCCTGCAACAATGCCTGGCAAGTCAATGTTACAAAAATGGCAGTGGAATGAATGAATAGAGAACTGTTCTGTGCCCACCAGAAGAAGGAGTTTAGTACTCAGAAGATTGGCAAAGATGGTGACTTGAGCCAGGGAGATAGCACAGCAGGTGGGACATTTGCTTTGCATGCTGCCAACTCGGGTTTGATCCCCAACATTTCATATAAGCCCTGCCAGGAGTAACCCCTGAGCACAACCAGGTATGGCCTCAAAACTAAAATAAAATAATAAAAGAAAAGATAGGTATTGGTCAGGGGTGGTGTTTCCATGCTTGCGTCAGGCCCAGAGGGAATCCTGGAACCTTATTCCTATGTCATTTCCCCCCACCGTGCTGAGAAAGCAACAGGCCTTAGGGCTGGGCTGGACCAGGGTTTGTGGGGGGTCTCACTCACCCGTCGTCCTTTAGGGCCTCTCATGCCTGGCAGGCCTCGAGATCCTGGAGGACCCTACAGGAAGGAGACAGAGCTTGAAAAAGTTCCTCTAGGACAGTAGCAGAGACATGGACAGCAGGGGCTGAGGGGCCTAGGCTGTAGAGACTGACATACTGAAGGAGAAATGCAGTGAGAGAAGCAGAGTCACGTGTGAGCCAATATTGGGGTCCCATGATGAGGAGGCTCCACCATTCCTGGGGATTCAGGGGGTGAGGAGGGGAGACGGTTCCTGGATGAATCTTTCTTTCATCTCTAGAGCAACAACCAGATGCTTCTGTGTAACATTCCTGACCGAGGCTCTTTGCCAAGGCCCTCCCATTACAACAGTTCTTCCTGTCAACGAGGAGAGGAGGGAGCCCCATTTCTGGCTCAAGTCAGAGGGGTGCAAAGCTCTGATCTAGGGGCTGGATGGAGTAGGGGATCATGGGACAATGTGTGTGTAAGGGAGAGAGAGAGGGAGAGAGAGATACAGGGAGAGAGAGAGTTGTGGGGAATCAGATCAAAGATGCAAATAAGTGAAAGCAGGGACTTGCTCTGCTGAGGGGCCACATTATCTCGATGGTTAAAAGAATGGCAAGAAAAGTGGGGTGTCTCGGAGGGGGCTGCACAGGGCAGACTTTGTCTCCAAAGCCCAACACCTGACTTCAGAGATGCTGAATCCAAGGACAACAGAGTGGACAAAGGAACAGGAAGGGGCAGAGCAGAGAACAGGGAGGCTGCCTATGCCTTAAGACTGTCCCCCACTTCCAGGCCCATCACCAGCTGCTGGCCAGGATGCTCCGGTGGCATCAGGAGTCCCTCAGTTCTGCCCAGCCCCAGGATGGATGTGCCAGTCTCCTTGAAACACCAAGGAGAGACTCAGGTCCATCTGGGTCTTGGGGATACATTCCTGCTCCCCTTCTTTCCTCCAATCACGATAGTACAATGGCCCGGATGATTCTTAGCAGCCACACCATAAGTACCATATCTCCATCACCATGACCATCAGCACTCTCTTCCACCATCATCACCACCATAATCCCTGCCACCCCATAACTACCACCCACCCACCCCATCACGGCCATTTTGCACCACGACCCACCCTAGCACCCCCATCATCACCCTACCACCTCCTCCTCATTTCTCCATTTCACCCCAAACTATATCATCTCACCCCAGTTCCCTTCACCCCACTGTGACCACTGTGAAGTGTGCACTGTAAAGTGAGCACAAGGCCAGCGGTCAGCTCATGCTGTGGCCAGTGCCCACTGTGGTCGCTATCCCTGTTTCTTATGAGAGCAGAGGCGGGCACAGGAAGCCCTATATCTGTCAAGGTGACACTGCCCAGATGCCAGAGTAGGGGGTTCTAGTCTGTGGCAGGGTCTGACTCTGTGGCCTCAATGCTCCATTGTGTGGGTATAGGAAGCCTTGGACATTGCTTACCGAAAGGCCAGGCTCTCCAGGATTCCCAACACCCCCTGGCGTTCCAGGATGACCCTGAAGAAGAAAAGCGAGATAGTATCAGCTGTGGAAGAGTTTCTGCCTCGTGAGCCCTGCCTGGGCCAACTGAGTGTGCCCCCCCACAACTCCAGGCCAGGAGGGCAGCCTGCAGGCAGGTCCCCCTGGAGAGCAGGAGGGATGGGCCATACTGGGGTGCTCAGAGATGGACAAAGATGAGCAAAAGGAAGAAGGTATCTTTACCATTGATCCCTTGGGTCCAGGTGGGCCTGGGGGTCCCATTATGCCCCGATCACCCTGCAGAGAGACAACAAATCAGAGAGGACCTGGAGATGGGGTGGCTTCTTGTGGTGGCAGCAACAGAGGGACCCTCGGCAGCCAAGGAGGGGCAGGGATGTGATCACGATGTATAAAGTCTCTTGTAGCTTATGGCTACATCACCCAGGTAGGGACAGGAAAGGGCTAGGGCTGGGTTCCATTGGCAGAAACCTACCCCTTCACCCTCACCCCACACATATACACCCTGTAGGACCTGGCAGCTCTGCAGATACCCAGGGACAACCCAAAGGCAAGGATGTTCCCATGAAGGACACACTTATGATACTGTTGCCTTTGATGCTGGTCTGAGGCATGTGGTCCCCATTAGACATTAGACATTCACAGCCTGGGCTTGCTGAGACAGAAAAGACATTCACCCTAATCCCCTCAATCTTAGAGGAGATGCCGGATGGCCCAGATGCTAATTCATTCATGTAGGATACAGGAGGAAAAATGGCGGGAGAAAGAAGCTCTGGGCTCCAACCGTGTCTGTTCTCACACATGCTCATTGGGCACCATGTCAACTGGGAGAGGATCTTGAGGGTATGTCTCAGCAGGGCATGGGTCACCTGAGCATGGGACTCAGCCAGAAGAAGCTGGGAGAGGTGAGGAGGTGAGGAGAGAGGAGAAGTGGGAGCAAAAATGTGTGTGACACCAGATGGCTGGGAAAGGATGACCAGGGCCATTTATTTTCTTTGGTTTGAGGTTGATATCACATTCAGAGGTGCTCAGGGCTTAATACTGACTCTGAAACTCTGTATACCTGAATACCAAGTAGGTAGAGCTCGGGAGACCATATGGAGTACCAGGGAACAAATTCAGGAAGGCTAAAATCAAGGCAAGCACCCTACCTGCTGTACTATCTCTCCAGCTCTGTTCAGGACTATTTGGCAAAGGACCATTTGGCAAAGCCCAGAGTTAGTGTGGATACTACAGTAAAGAATTATCAGTGGCAGTCGGATGGTGTGTGTGTGTGTGTGTGTGTGTGTGAAGAGAGACCTCTGCAACCCTTCTATATTCTATTTTTTGCACTCTCTCATGAGTCTATTATGATTTCAAAATAGCAATTACAGGGGGCCGGAGTGATAGCACAGTGGTAGGGTGTTTGCTTTGCATTCTACCAACACAGGATGGATCCAGGTTTGATCCCCAGCATCCCATACAGTCTCCCTGAGCTTGCCAGGAGGGATTCCTAGGCACAGAGCCAGGAGTAACCCCAGAGCACTGCCAGGTGTGGCCCCAAAACAAAACAAAATAGCAAGTACAAGAAGCAGAGTAAGAGAAAGAAGAGGAGGAGGGAGGAAGAAGTGAGGTGGGCTTAGGTATGGAGAGGGTAGAGGGTAGAGGGTTGTCTGGGATGTGGGAAGTGATGAGGGTAGAGTCCAAGAAGAGCCTAGAAAAGGTGATGGGTACAATGTAGGACAGATAGTTTCTCTGGACCTCAGTTTCCCCAACTACCTGGTAGAGATGATTATGACTCTCCTGGAAAGCTAACTGCAGAAAAGGAACATGGATGGACCCAGCCAAAGGAGAGAGGTGCCTACTGGGGTCTGTGAAGGAAGGGGCTGGCCCTGGACTGCCTGAGTGGTGTGGCTTAGCAGGCAAGAGGGGACCTCCAGAATTGAACCTATTTCACACCCCAGTTCTGCCCTTGGTGATCTTGTCTATAAAACAGATCTGTGGGTGGGCACACAAAACATGGCATCTTCCTTCCATGCAGCTCTTTCTGCCTCCTACTCTGCCCATTCTGAGGTGCCTAGATCACCTGCACCCAAGATAGTCACACAAACACCTAAGAAGACTCTGGAAAAGGATGGGAATGGAGCCGAAAAAAGTCTGGACAAGGGAACAATGGCTATCCGAGCATCAAGTAGAAACCATAAAAATTAGGTCTGTTGGGGCCAGAGCAACAGCACAGCAGTAGGGCATTTGTCTTGCATGCAGCCAACACCAAAGGGACTCAGTTCGATTCCCAGTATCCCATATGGTCCACCAGCCTGCCAGGGGCAATTTCTGAGTACGGAACCAGGAGTACCCTCTGAAGGCCACTGGGTGTGGCCCATAAACCAATCAATCAATCAATCAAGTTAAAAAATTATGTTTGAAACCGATATTCATTCGCCTTTATCATTGGTTTGTTATATTTATTTTGTGTTTTGGGACACAGCTGGCAATGCTCAGGACTTACTCCTTGTCCTGCATTCAGGGAATCACTCCTGGTGGGGCATGAGGACCATATGAGAAACCAGGAACCAAACATAGGTTGGCCATGAGCAAAGCAAGCTCTTTGCCTGTGATACTATCACTCTGGTCATCCTTATCATCATGCTATGGAGGCCACACCTGGCAGCTCTGTGGGTATTGGCCAATGTGGGGGTACAAGCATGCCTGGGATGGGTCTCAGGGTCTCCACATGCAAGGCGAGTACTCTACTCCCAGAAATTTTGGCCACTCCCCTTCTCTCATCCTATTAACATTTCCAAACACCACCCTTGCTGGCTTTTATCCCCTCCCTCGGGGTTGGGGGGAACTTACCTTTTCTCCCACAATACCTGGCTCTCCAACTAGGCCAATGAATCCTGGAAGTCCCTAAATTCACGAGAAGCGAGAGAATAGAAGGCGCGTGAGTTCAGGGCTGGGCTAGCTTCCCAGCCGACACTGCGTCTGCCTTCCTAGGAGTCCCCTCCCTCCCGGGCATGCGGAACCCCACACCGGGCACTGTCCATGCTCCCCTCACTCTAGCAGATGGTTTGCATTTGGGAGCCGGCAGACGGCTGCCAGCAGTCCTGGGAGCTGTATTCTTCCCGCGCCAGGAGCTGGGAGGCAGCCATACTGGGCTATGATTTGGACATCGGAGGGGGAAAAGGGACCAGCTCTTGGCTGTTTGGAGGAGAGGCCTGCCTGGGAGAAGTTGATCGCTGTCTTTCGAGGCTCTGGGGCTAAATCAAAGAGAGGAACTGAATTGTCCACCAGGAGAGAAATACCAGAGTGAACTCGGCCAAAAGATTCAATGGAAGTCTGGGAAGGAGAGGCCTGATTGTCTCTTGCAAAGCTGCTTTTCCTAACAGAAGAAGCATGGGCATGTGGTCACACACACACACACACACACACACACACACGCACACCATGCATGGTGGGTGCAAGCTTCACAGTCACCTGTCTGGCCAGTGAATAGCCTCCAGAGAGATGCCCACCAGGAAGGCCAATAGTTTCCTATCTAAACCCCACACTTCCCTCTACTCAGGAAACTTAGATTGCCCAGAATTAAGGCTCTGGAGAAACACAGGTTTGCCCTCTACAGTTTCTGGGAGAAGCAGAAGAATTGGAGTCATTCTGGTCCCTAAGACCTGCTCCCTTTCCCCAAACATGAGCCAGAAACACACAACAGGCACTACTAGGAAATAGATCAGAAGGGGCACTGTGGGGTGGTTGGACACCTAGTGATGGCTGGAGCATAGCACCCCCATATCCAGGGTCAGTTTAGGGTCTCTCAGAGCTTTTAAGTGGCAGCCAGGTGGGAACATGGAATCTTTTTCCTCCACCCTAGGTCCACCCATGACATACATATGACATATGAGTGGGTCAGACACCATCAGCACCCCAGAGGGCCTAGATCCTTACATCAGAGAGGAAAGGAACGAGGTGCTAGGTATGAGGTCATGGCTAGCCACTCAAAGGAAATACCCTTGTTTGGGGCCTTGGCAACCACTTTGAGGGAAAGCCAGAGTCATTTCAAGGCGGTCATGGGGTGACTAACACCTGGCATTTGCTCTGTGCCCAGCCCTGTGCCTGGCACTGTATTTGGGTCATCCCTAGTCAAATCTTCAACTCTGTAGCCCCAGGCAAGTGAGAAAGATCCACCTGGCCTCATCTGTGGAGACTTAGAGGAAGGTTACAGTTCCCTCCCCCGATCACCAGGGTGCCTCTGAGCCTTAGGAGAATGGGAAACCCCTCTCCTTCCATTTGGAATCAATTTAAAGATGGGCCTCAGGGGACAGTAGTGATAGTAATACAGTGGGCAGGGCACTTGCCTTGCACATGGCCAACCTGGGTTCGATCCCCGGCATCCTATAGTGTCCCCTGAGGTCAGAATGATGAGTGCAGACTCTCAAAATAGAATAAATAATGAAGGGCCCTGGGGTTAAGCCAGAGCAGTCCAGGTCCCTTGGGAGCAAAATTCAGGCCTGTCCCTGAGCTGTTCAGAGATGCTGATTGGTTCCTAAAAAGCATTCACTTGAGAGCGATTTTCACTGAGCTGTCAGAAACCTCAACCCAGGAGCCCCCAATATTCTCATGAGTCAATTACTTTGCCTCTCCTGTCACCATGAACCTAGCAAACATGTCCTCCAAAGAAGAGAGTTCCAAAGGCCTAGGACATACACAGGTAGGGGAAGGGGTAGAAGGCAGCTTTGACAGCCAATAGCACAGGCAGTGACTATGCAAGCAGCATTGGCACTTGTGGTAGTGATGGTGGATGCTCCTCCAGCAGGATCTGAGGGGCTGAGTTCATGATTGGGGGAGACCAGCCTAGACGGACCAGTGCTATCTCCAGGAAGAGCCAGAATCAGCATTGAGAATCTTCCTGCCTTCCTTTCTGTGCTCAGCACTCATTCCTGACTGTGCTAGGGTGCAGGGACTTATACATGGTGCTGGGGGTCCAATCAGGGTTAGCTGCATGCAAAGCATGAAAGTACCTTAACCTGGTATTTCCCTTTCTCTGTCCTTCTTTGATGACCTATGACATTGCTGTAGATGTTGGCACAAGGTAGTCATGGGTCTTTCCATGTCAAGGGCAGGAGTGTGTGTGCCCAGCACATAGGACAGGACCTGGCCAGCCGTCTCACCACAGTGAGAGTCAGAGGATCCAAAGGCTCAGGAAATCAAAGGGCAGATACAAATGACCATCCTGGCTGAGTTTTGTGGGAGTCCAGGAGATCTGAGGCAAGTTGCTGCTCAGTCCCTACAATTCCTTATGCCCACATGGGGGGGGGGGCAATAGCATCATCTGAAGGTTGTGGGGGGCGGGTGCACGTGATAGGGAATAGTGTCCGGCAAAGAGCCTAGAAACCAACAGCTGTTTAATAAATGTGTGTGAGCCTGGCTTAGAAGGAAGGTTTCATAAATAAATAAATACATAAATAAATAAATAAATAAATAAATAAATAAATAAATAAATAAATAAATAGTTAAATAAAAGTGGATGGGACCTAGGGGCCAAGCAGTCTCAGGAGCATTGAATGGAAATAAAAAATGGTCAGACCTAACCAAAGTCAATGACAATAGAATCAAGAGACCCAAACTACAACAAGCTATACACAAAAGAGACCTGTTACCCTAACAGTCCAGGGGCTAAGGGTGGAGGGTTGGAAGGCATGCTGGGAAGAGTGGCGGAAGGTCAACAGTGGTGGTGGGAATGGCCCGAATTCACTGTTACTATGTGCCTGAAATACAACTGTGAAAGATTTGTAATTCACATTGGTCTCAATAAAAAATATAAAAGAAAAGAAAAAAGAAGGAAGGTTTCTCATCTTTCCCCGCAACTCTGCAGGATATACCCATCCCATTCCCATGCTTGGAACAGCTGCCAGGGTGGCCCCCAAATCCAATGTCAGAGGCCTCCCTGCTCTGTCTCAGGTTGGGGCTCTCTGAGACTATCCCCTACAGGTCATCTTAGTCAAGACTACCCTATTAGCCCCAGATAAGAGCAGTGGAATAAGTTTTAGAAAATCTTTTATAATAATTTAAAATAATTTCCCCTCGAAAGAGCATTTAAGGGCCATATGTGTCTGTGCTCAGAACTTACTCCTGGCTTTATATGCAGGGTTTACTCCTGGCTGTGCTTGGGATTGAATCTCAAGTGAACCTCAAGCAAGGTCATTGCTCAGGTCAATTCTAGAAGTTCTTAACCTGGGATCTCTAGAAGGCTCCCAGGATGGAATTCTCTGTGTGTGTGGGGGGGGGGGGAGGGGGGAGTGAGAGTTCATGAATTTCTATGGGAAAAGTGGCACTACTGTTGTGTTTTGGGGCCACACCAGCTGCGTTCAGAGGTTATGCTGGCTCTGAGTCCAGGAATTGCTCCTGGCAGTGCTCAGGGGACCATATGGAATGCCAGGGATCAAGCCTGGATCAGCCATATGCAAGACAATTGCCCAACCCATTGTGCCATCCTCTGACCCCAAAAGTGACAGCTTTTTGTTGCTTTTTTGTTAGGGGGTCCTACCTAGCAGTGTTCAGAGTTTACTCCAGGCTCATGGGAACCACGAGGTCTCCATGGACTGGATCCAGGTCTGCCACGTGCCATGAATGTGTTCCAGCATTTTGAGTAATTTCCCCAACCTTATGGTGACAATATGAACTATAACCTAGCATTACTCTCAAGCACCCACAGTCTTACCAGCACTGGCATTTATTTATAATAACCATTGCTGTGGACATCTCAAAAGACAGCATTAAGACTTATCAAAGCATTCATAACTGAGACCACAATGGATCTGTTGCTCAAAATCATCACAAAATACCATGATAAAGAAGCTTATAACCCAAGCCCCTGAAAACACAACACAGAAAAGACATCTGTACTTCTATGTTCCTTGCAGCACAATACACAAAAGTCAACATCTGGAAACAACTTGATTACCCAAGAACAGATGAATGGCTAAAGAAGCTATGGTACATCTTCTCCAGGGAATACCATTCAGCCATAAGAAAAGATGAAGTGGGGGCCGGAGAGATAGCATGGAGGTGAGGCATTTGCCTTGCATGCAGGAGGATTGTGGTTCAAATCCTGGCATCCCCCGAGCCTGCCAGGAGCAATTTCTGAGCACAGAGCCAGGAGCACTGAGCACTGTCGGGTATGACCCAGAAACCAAAAAGAAAAAAAAAGAAAAGAAAAGAAAAGAAAAGATGAAATCATGCCATTTGCTGCTACCTATATGGTTCTGGAGAATATCATGTTGAGTGAAATAAGTTAGAGGAAGGGGAACAGACTTAGAATGTGGACTTAGACTTAGAAAAACTCATATGTGGGCTATAAAGAAACTTTCCTGAGAAATACCAACTACCTAAAGGCAATAAAAATGAAGAGTAGGAGAACTGGTGTTCAGTAGGAAACTTGCTATTGGGGTAGGTAGAGGGGGATAAATTAGGGAAAGGAATACTAAGTCGATGATGGAAGGAAAATGTGTCTGCTACAGAGGCAGGCTGGTGGGCAAGAGGAAAACTGGTAGGAAAAATTGATGGGAGTAGTAGATGCTGGTGAAGGGACAAGTGTTGGAACATTGCATGCCTAAACTCAATCGTATAGATCTTTGCCATTCATGGTGAGTCAATGAAAATAAAAAGAAAAGCAGCAGCAGCTTATCTCTATGGATTTCCATCTAACTTTGTTTCAGAATTGTGCCCCAGGAGAATTGGTTTGCTTGGCACTTAACTCTATTTTGTGTGTACTGGGTTGGAGGAGTTTTGGGCACGAAGAGGTTAGGCTACAGGGATAAAAGGATTTCCAAAGTTCTATAACATCCTGGCATTCTAAGATCCCAAGGATCTGGTTCCTGAGGGACCTACACTTGGTGTAACTATGATATTAAACTGGCTGATCATGTTGTCTTGTCTTATTTTTCAATCAGGAACTAGATCCAGGCCCAGACAGTCCTTCCAAACTACTGGGCTTCTCACAGAATGTGCTCGAATGACACTGGATAGGTTTCAAAACCCCAATGCTCCCCCCGTGGGACTTCCTTACCCCCCACCCCCCCAGCAGATGTTCTGGGGCTGGGAAGGGAGCTGGCACGTGCTGCTCTCACACCACGGAGAAGATTGTGCATCTACGCTTTTCTGGGCACCATAAGTGGGCTCCCCCTTTAGCACAGCGACACTGGTACGTGCCACCCGTGGCTCACAGTTAAACATGGTTTAATGAACACAAATAGCAAAGTAAAGGATGCTGACACCTTTGGACCTGACCTTGGGATCTAGCAGTCAAGATTTGCGGGGAGAAAAACACTCATTTCCCTATTGTCAGGACCCCAGACCCTGATACTGAAGGGGGTGATACTTGAATCTTCATCTGAATGATTGCATTCAGAACCCCTCTTCCTCTTGGGACCTCCAAAGGTACCAGGCCACTGGTTTGCATTTCTTTCTTTCTTTTGTTTTGGGGGGATTGGCTCACACCAGGCAGACTCATGGGGGACCATAAGGGATACCAGGAATCGAACCAGGATCCATCAAGGGTTGGCTGCGTGCAAGGCAAATGCCCTGCCACTGTGCTATTTCTCAGCCCCTGGTTTGCATTTCCTTTCCTATGCAATCTAAGATCCCTGCTATGTAGCTTCCCTGTTCAGGTTTCCAACTCCCCTATCTGTATATGGGGTACATGACTGTGTAAGACTGGAGACCCCGAGCACCATTCAGAGGTGCTTTAGAAATACTACGCCAGCCATAGTCATGTTATCTCTCTGGAAAAAAACATGCTGGATTCAGGGGAGACAGATGCTCAAAAGGTGATTCACTCTTTCTTAGGGAGTCGTAACTCCCTGAGATTAGTGCCTTATCAACAAAGTGGGAGCTGGAATGGGAGTGAGATGAGGAAGCTCATGGGTTGGGCTTGATAAAGGAGGCCATTCTGCCCCGAGGTTCCTGCTGACCCACCTGGTCACCAACAGGTCCTGGCCGTCCGGGATCTCCTGGCTCCCCCTGCAAAGACACAAAGAGAAGGCGACTCAGGAGGGCCATGGTTGCCAAGGGCATTCGGGGACCAGAGGAGAACTGAACAGACCAGAAGCCTCATGGCCAGAGTCAGGCTGTGGAGACTGCAGACAAATAACAAGGTTCAGGAACCTATGTAAATGCAGATGTAATCTCTGGTTCTTGAGGTACTGACCCCAACTTCTGTCCCTCTAAGGATCTGCCTGGGAGAGATCATCCAGCACCCCCAGTTTGTGCTCATTGGGGATTTTATGGTTGACTGCACTTTGTGGAGGTGAAAACTGAAGCTCAGAGAGTTGATAACGGCTATGATCATACAGTGAGCTGAATGGGTTGAGCAGGTAACTGCTGGTAAGAACAGCAGAACCCCCATTCCCATGGCATCAGGGAACTTGGGGTGGGGGTGGAGGAATGCTCAGACCACAGAGGGTGTGTATGTCTCTGGCAGCCAGGAGTCCAGCTCACAAACATGTGGGCCACTCCTTTCTGTGTCCCTACCGTAGACCAGAATTACTTAAAAAACATGTCAACCTCCATGTTCCCAAACACACTCAGATTCACAAGAGTTCCACAGATCCAGGTCACACAGACGCACAGGTTCCCCCAAGTTCCCCTGCAGACCTGGGTCATACAGGCACAGTATCCTCATGTTCCCCCACATTCCCCCACAGACCCGGGTTACACCAACAAACAGTTCTACCATGTCCCCACAGACCTAGGTCACACAGACACATGGGTGCCTCACTCCCCTGAGGAGGGCACAGAGATGGCCATACTCCACTGGCCCTGCTCTACCTTCTGGGGTTCACCTTCTGTGAACTTGGCCTTGCCTGGCATGGCTGAAACAATGGGCTCTCAGGGAACCCTGGAAAGTCATGAAACCCCACTGTGCACTAGCCCTCTCCCCTGGCATTCTCTTTCTGCTAATGAAAAAACCTATAACAAATGAAGTGCATTTATCATACCACTTTCACCTACTACTACCATGACCATCACCACCAACACCTCCATTCCCACCATCATCACCTACTATCTCCATCCCCACTGTTACCACCTACTGTTTCCACCCCACTGTCATCACCTTTTGCCACCATTTTCACCATCGCCAACTCCTACCTCCAGCCCACCATCAACCACTACCACCGCACCTACTACCAGTCTCCACCACCATCACAACCATCTATCACCAGCTCCATGATCAATGTCACTTACTGCCACCATCACTACAATCACTACCTACTGCCATTCTCACCATCTATGGTTCACCATCTATGCTTTACCCCCTACCAACATCCACCACTACCACTAGTCAATCCCAGTACCACATATAGGTACTTTCCCATCTTATCAAATACCCCACCACCCCATCTTTGGTGATGCCATTGTACACACTAATGGACATTACTGTATCCATATTTCCCACTCTATTCCCAATTTGTGAAAATGAGTGGCCTTCCTCCCTTTCTTTTCAAACCTGGCCTTAGAACTTGGGATTTGACTAGGGCCCCATGAGTTGGGGTCCCTTCCATCCTTCCCTGCTCAGTGTTTTTCCGGGTTTTCTTACCTTCAATCCATCCAGGCCTGGCCTCCCAGGAAACCCTTTTCTGCCAGGCTGACCCTACAATAGTGAGAAGAAAGAGAGAATAGTCATGGATTAGTCTTGGGGTCCTGGGACCCGGCAGAATGCCCTTGCAGGCAGCTTGGGGGAGATCCAAGGCCCTAGGAATGCAGAGTTCTGAACTCAGATGCCCCAGGCTGCCAGCTGTTCTAGGGTGTAGATATATGACCTCGAGGGTACAGCTGGTTTTAGGAAACTGAGCAAGGAACCACTCCCAGAATTCTCCAGAGAGGGTACAGGCCGGGGCCATGTTCATTCCAGGGACATGAGCAGAGTTCCCCGTGGCAGCTACAGGCCATGTGGTGTCAGCAACAGACTGAAAACAGAAGCATGCCTGGGGATCCAGCTGACTTCTTTTAGGCCAGACATTAAAGAGATTTGAAAAAAAAAAAAAAAAAAAAAGAAGGTAAAAGCAAGTCACTTTATTCCCTAAGTTTCATTGCTTTGGAAGACCTTGCCAGTTTTTATAAACTCTTGTGAACATTCGTTATTAACTTTCAAGGACTTAGTAATATATTCTAAAATGTCTTGGCTTTAATTACTAATGTCCACACACTGCAAGAAGCATTTTGGGTCCTTTGTTCATCCCCTCCCTCCCCCCTTGGTCATTTTCGAAGAAATTCCAAGAGCAAACCATTGTTGAGTTGCAGTCTGACAATGGTGGAAAATATAGGACTTGGATAGACCTGGGAAAAGTGATGGAGTCAGGTCAGGCTGAGCACCCACTTCTTTAACTGTAATATAGTGAGCTGAACCCTTCATTCTTTTGAGCCTCAAGGGCCTTAAAATGGAGCAGAAAAGTGGAGTCATTCTCCTGACCCCTCGATGAAGGTGATTAGGTGAAGGACTGAGCAGGTGACAGGGAGTACGGTCTGCTCAGACTCTCATCTCTGTCCTGTGGTGTCCATCACTGATACTACTGATACTGATACTACTGTGATTTCTTAGGTTCCACACCCAGCAGTGCCCAGGATCCAACTCAAGCTCTCTCATATGTAGTCTACCACTTGCCCGTCACCAGTAGTAGTCTACCACTAGCCCATCTGGTGTTTTTTTCTCCGAGTACCAGCATCTCCCCCAGCCCCAAGGCTAGCAACACTCACCTCCAGACCAGGGACTCCTGGGGGCCCTATGGGTCCTTCATCGCCCTAGAGTCAGGAGACATGGGATGGAAAAGAGGGCAGAATTAATTCTGAGGGACACTTGGAAGACTGGTCTTTTAGGGATGGAGGGGTCCCATGATTAGGAGAATTGTTGGGCCTGCTCCCTCTCTATCAATCTGGCATCCTTGGGGCATAGGACACACATATCATAGCCTGGCAGGTAGGGAACCCAGGGATTGGGGGTGATGGTCTGGTCCATGTCATGAAAATAAGCCAAAGCATCTGGAAACAATAGTGGCTCGGGATGGACCATACCATTGTGTATTGAAAAACACAGTCCCATGATTATAACTCAGAGACCTGGGCCCTGGTTTCTGCTTTTGCTAACCAGCAGGCCTGTCTCAGGTGCCTTGGGTTCCTCTTTTGTGACTGGGGCAGCAGGAGAGAAGTTGATGGGATGACAGGCTTACACTAGTTCCTAGAGGATGTGAGAATCTTTCAGTCTGAAATCAACCCCCCCCATATCACTCAGGATGGGGTATGCAGTGGTGAGTGGGTGAGTGGGTGGAGTAGAAGGGTAGTTGAGTAAAGGGTAAGAGTAAAGAATAGATAAAAAGTGGATGAGTGAATTGTGGACAAATGAAGGGTGGAAGAGTGAAGGGTAGATGAGTAAAGGGTAAAAGTGTAAAGGATAGATGAAGATAAATGAGCAAATTGTGGATACGTGAAGGGTGGATGAGTGAAGGGTGGATGAGTGAAGGGTGTATTATTGAAAGGATGAGTGATGGGTGAGTCAAGGGTCAATGAGTGAAGGACAAATTATTGAAGGTTGGACTAGTGAAGGATAAATAAATGAGTAGGGAATGAATGGGCAGAAGTATGGATGGATTGGGGTAATCAGGACCTTGTTTTTCCCCCAGAGTGATGGAAGCCTGATGCCCTCATGTGCCTCCTTTTACTTCCACACTGGCCCCATGGAAACCCTCCAGCACCCTCACAAGCCTGACCTTATATAGACTGCCTCCAGACCTGCCCTTCTGGCCTCCCAGCCTGATCAAGGGGCCCCTCCAGACCTGCCCCCGCATCTATGCCCCAACTTCCAGGAAAGCAGCCCCATGTGGCAGCTCCCAGAGCCAGCCCTGGGACCCTGCCAGACCTCGCAAAGCCTTGGGGAGGGATCCATGTCAGCCAGATGCTGCTGTGGCTGTGGTGAGGCCTCTTGTATCCCCACAGGGGTGGGGTAGCTGGAGGTCTGAGGTTGGGGTGGAGAACTTCACGCATAACCTGGCCCAGGGACTTTTTGGTGGTACCCGGGGCCATTTTGGTCCCCTTGCTCATAACTGGCTGGCATCCCTACCCTCACCCTCCAGAGCCCTAACCTCGACTAAGAGCCAAGAAATGAGTTCATGGCACAAGGCTGGGGCTGGCTCTGAGGCAGCAGAGCTGGACTGGAACTACTACCAGCCACAAGGATCTCAGGAACTCATGTGCAGAGCAAAGCTGAAAGTCCCACTCTCTACACCTTAGCTAGAATTGTAGCCCATAAGTAGAAGTGACACAGTGCCCAGAGAAAGTCCAGACTAAGAGGGGGTACAGTAGAGGGTAAGGAATTTGCCTACGACCCCAAGAAAAGTATAGGCCAGTCCTGGTGAACAGAGGCCTTTTGGGGTGCTGAGCTGAGTCTTCTGCCCAGGACAGAGCAAGTTGGGGGTGATAGGTAAAGGGGTTACATGTAAAAGGCCACTTGGTCTCAGGGCCAGTTGGTCTCACCTCGAGCCCCGGCTGTCCAGGGGGGCCCAACTTGCCTCGAGTTCCAGTCTTACCCTGGAAAAAGGGAGCAAAAGGGGGTGTTAACTTCCCCCCAACTGTGTCCCAGATTGACAGGATTCCCCTCTCCTCCTTAGCCAATTTCCCAGAGAGTTCTGACAGCTTCTGTAGCTCACCTTCACACCTTCAGGGCCATTCTCCCCTGGGGAGCCAATGTCTCCAGGAAACCCCTGCAGGGAAGAGAGGATGGGGGTTCACTGGGGGGAACCATAGAGGAAGCAATGAGAGCCCAGGCCTCACAGAGCCCAGATAGGGAGAGCCAGAGAGTCACTTGGTTCCCTCCCTTTAAACAAGGATCCTGGGCCAGCTCCTGCGTCTCTGACAGCTGCAGTGAACATTCCAGGAGGCCAAGCAGGAATGATTTAAAACAGCAACAAGCAAACGCACCAGGAGTCTGGGGATGAGTCAATTTAGGCTTTACAAGTCTGGCTTTTTGTGCACTGACCCTGCAGGGGTGATTTTGGGGGCTAGCTGTGGCTTTGAAAGGGTTAATAGCCACTGGCCTCATTCAAGCACAGGACTCCCAAGTCCTTCCAGTCTCTGCTCAGAAGACCACCTACAGAGACCTGTCAGTCTGTCCATTCCATCTGTCCCTTCTAATACTTCAGGGGTCCAGGGTGCCTCCCACCACCACCTTCAGTTCTGATCATGTCCTTAGAGGAGGGCAGACACTTTTCACCAGGATGTAAGCCTTCCCTTCCTTGTTTCAGGGGTAATGCCTTTGTTCATTTGGCCTAGAATTCCATTTGCTTATACGGTAGCTTCCCAACTTCCTTAGTTTCTAAACCACTAAGAATCCAAGGCTTTGGGCATGAACCCCAAGACACAAGGCCTATCCTTCCTCCCATGTGGCCTCGGGAATGTCCTTCCTTTCCTTCTTTTTTTCCTTCCTTCCTTCCTTCCTTTTTTTCCTTCCTTCTCTTCCTTCCTTCCCTTCCTTCCCTTCCTTCCTTCCCTTCCTTCCTTCCTCCTTTCTTCCTTCCTTCCTTCCATCCTTCCTTTCTCCCCTCCTTCCTTCCTTCCTTCCTTCCTTCCTTCTCTCCCTCCCTTCCTTCCTTCATTCCTCCCTTCCTTTCTTTCTCCCTCCCTCCCTCCCTCCCTCCCTCCCTTCCTTCCCTTTCCTTCCCTTTCCTTCCTTCCTTCCTTCCTTCTCTCCTTCCTTCCTTCCTTCCTTCCTACCTTCCTTCCTTCCTTCCTCCCTCTCTCACCTCCCTTCTTCCTTCCATCCTCCCTCCCTTCCTTTGTCCCCTTCACTTTCTCCCTTCTCCCTCCCTCCCACCCTCCCTCCCTTCCTCCTTCCTTTCATTCCTTCCTTCCTTCTTCCTTCTTTGCCTCTCCTTCCTTCCTTCCTTCCTTCCTTCCGTCCTTCCTTCCTTCCTCCTTCCTTCTTCCCTCCATCTTCTTCCCTCCTTCTTCTTCTCTTCCATCTCCATTCCTTTCCTTCTCTTCCCTCCTCTCTCTCTTCTTCTTTCTCATGGTTGAGTTTCAGTCAATGTCCTAACACCTTTATTTGATTTGCTGCTAAGGACTGTTAACTTGCATCCTCACCCTTCTCCTTAGCAAAGGTCACAGCAGTCCTGAGCTTGGAGTTGACTGTCACCTCCTTCAAGTTGGGGGGAAGGAGATTGGGGACATTGGTGATAGGAATGTTGCACTGGGTGAAGAGGGGTGTTATTTTTTTATGACTGAAACCCAACTACAATCATGTTTGTAATCGAGGTGCTTGAATAAAGATATGAAACGCCAGTGGCAGATCACAAGTTTTGCAAATATGAAGACTTGGGTCAGTCTCTCTATCTCTCTCTCTTTCTGTCTCTCTGTCTCTGTCTCTCTCTCTCTCTGTCTCTCTGTCTCTCTGTCTCTGTCTGTCTCTCTCTCTCTCTCTCTCTCTCTCTCACACACACACACACACACACACACACACACACACACACTCCTACACCCATAATGATTTTGGGTCCTTAGTCTTGAGAAATCAAAGAGCTGCCCGAGGTGGCTCATCTCCAGAGAGAACTTGGCACTTGAGATGCAGATTAATTCTGGGTGCTCCCTTAGAGCAGGCCTGTGGGTGCGAGTAGGCGTACCTTCCTAGGGGGCCTGGAGCCCCAAACCTCCCACCCACAGTCTCTGGCAAAGCAGGCAAAGCCCTGGAGCAGCGTTGACACGCTTAGCAGCTTCTGTGGGCTGCCAAGCAGAGCCATCTTCTGGAAACCGAGTCAGCCAATCCAAACAGAACACACAGTGGGGAGGGGCATGCCCGAATATACCCAGGGGGAGCCCCCTGGAGAGGGCTGGACTCGACCTCATTTGCTACTAGTAGCACTGTGACTCCCGAAGAAGCCACTTCTCTGCTCTGTGACTCAGTTTCTCCCTCTGCATAAATGCAGGAGAAAGACGCTCCCTCCCAGGAGAGTGGAGATGAATAAGCCAGTCCCTCCACAAACCCCAGAAGCTTCTGCAGAATCTCTGGCACAGAGTGGAAGGGGGCAGGGAGGGATCCTGATGAGAGGGAACATGTTATCCAGCCCTACTGGCCAGACTGCTGGGAAACCCAGACTCTCGGAAAAGGCTTTTCCACGATGACCCATGGAAGGAATCGGGGCCATGGAAGAGAGGCCAGCTCCAGTGGTCTAAAGATAGGCCTGTGACCCAGCCAAAGTCAACACAGTGCAAAGTCAGAACTCACAGCTTTCAGGAAACGATCCTCCATGCCTCCTGGGGTATGATCAAACTGGAGGGATCTTTGCAATGGTCTGGAGACCCCCCAGCTCAGCGAGACTTGTGTATCTGAGCAGCCTTAAACCATCAACCATGCAGACCAGCGAGTTCGCTGGGGAAGGAGGGAAATAGGCAGGCGAGGGGCTCTGTCTGGGGTTGGCCTGGACCCTTTGAAAAATTATCCCGGATGGACTACAGCCCTGCAAGGCTCAATCTCCAGAGCCAGTCTCTGTTTTTGGGTGGCTGTCTGAGTGCGATGGGTGCGAAGGCCAGCACAGTTCTGCAAAGGAATGCCACTCTCTCAGCTGGTAACTAGATTCACTGTGCTATCAGACATCCTTAGCTCTGGCTCTTCATGTAAACACTGGATTCTGTTTACATTTGTTTCTGGCTCCCTGGAGTCTGGAATTCTGAAAGCACAACCTCTGCAAGGTGTTGGCAGGGAATTGGAAGAAGTCCCTGGGTGTCACAAAGGTCTCATGTATCCAAACTAAGGCTGGGAAGAGGGCAGAGCTCATGATCTTGCTGCTGGTGAGTGCTTTTCCCAAAGCCTGAGAGAACTGCTAAGTGATGTTAGGGACCTAGAGGCAGGAAAGGAAGGATGGCAGGTCTAGAAAGGTCCCTTCTCAACCTCCTCTCATTGGCTGTGTGACCTCAGGAAAATCCCTATCCTCCTCTGGGCCTTGTTTTCACAAGGAAAAAGCCCAGTCCTAATAAGAGCCAGTCAGAAGAATATGGCAATGTCACATACCTCTGGTCCAGGGGGCCCAGGAAACCCAAGGGATCCTTTGTCTCCAGCCTTGCCCTACAAAGAAGAGGTTGGAGAGAGAGAGAAAGAGTAAACGCAAGAGAATCCATAGGACACATATGCAGAGATGCCTGCTGGAAGTTACTGCTCAAATTCGCCTCCAACACAGGGCCCTTAGCAGGACCTATTTTGCTCATCTGCAAAATGGGAATAATAAAACTTGCTGGAAGCCTTGCCAAGAGTGCGGGTCAATCCATTGGGAGGAACAGCACCCCTCTCTGCAGTTTGCAGAGCAGAGGGAGCCTGGCTTCTGACCTAACCCAGCTGGGAGCATTTCTGGCCCTTGGGGCCTCCATGTGCTTATATATAAATTTTTTGGGGGGGCCTCTCTGAGCCTGTCCTGCTCTGTCACCTCCCAGTCCTGCTGCAGGAGGCTAAGAAGGTTGTGGTGCTGCCCCCAGCCACATGGCCTCAGCCACTCGAGATTGGGGGAGGTCAGAGAGAAGGTACTTACCAGAGGTCCTTGTTTTCCCCTCGCACCCGGGAGTCCAGGCAAACCCTGGCTACCCTGTAAAAGACCCAGAGCAAGCCAGATTAGAAGAACAGAACCAGCTAGAAGGACGGGGCATGTTTGAAAATAAAATTTAAAGTTTAAGGTTCTCTGCTTCTTTTCTGCCTTTGTCTCCTTTTCAGCTGCTCTCCATGTTTCCTTGTTGAATCCCAGTCCCTTGACACACACCCACCCACCTCCTACTGAAAAGGGGTGAAAAGAAAAGTTCTGCTTCTCTTTCCCTGCTTGCAGCTTCCAGTCCAGTACCCCTATGCCCTGGGCCCCAGAGTTGCTGAGGGGAGGCTGCAGCCAGTAACATCTCCAGGCCCCAGGAGCGCTTCAATGGCTCCACTGGGGTACCTCAGAGACAGGCCAGCTGCAGAAACAGCCAAGCCTGCGTGGCTTACAACTCTGAAGCACCAAGACTGGGTCAATACAGGCCAGCCAGGAAGGAGGGGGAGGCCAACATCTGGGTCTTGTTGGCCGGCTGGGTGAGGTCCAGATGTGGCCACATGGTGCCGGACCCAAGCAAAGAGAATGGCTTGGAAGGCTGTTAATGACGCCCGATCTCACCCTTCACCCCTCACTATGTTCTGAATGGCCGCTGTTCTGTGCAGCCGGCCACATGCCCCGGCCATTTGAGACTGTGTCCTCAAGCAGCTTGGGGCTTACAGGGAAAGCAACTCAGGTCCCTACAAGTTAGGGGAGAGAGTGCTCCCTCAGGTGGATTTGGAAGCAATAGGGTACCATAGATGGCTCCATGGATTAGGAGCCCAGAGCAGGAAACTGAGTCACAGGGTCATTGTGAGGTGAGGTCAACCTAGGATGTGTGGAGAAGAGGCTCCTGAGGAAGGAAGCTTCTTGAGGTAATGCTGGCTTGGTATGAGTTGGCTCAGGAGTGGAGAGCCCAGGGGAAGCAGAGGAGAAGGGGGGTGCAGTTACCTTATCGCCTTGGAATCCAGGATCGCCCGACACACCTGGAACCCCTTGTTCACCCTAAATGTACAGTAGCAAAGAAGGTTATAGTGAAGACCACACTCTTTCTGGAAGCTTCTCCAGCTCTAGACTCCTCTCCCTCCAATGAGGTACAGCTTGGTCAAGGCTGTCTCCCGAGTCTACCTGGCCAGCAGCTGCTTGCTTGGGTGCAGAAGGTCCCCCACCCCACCTAGGGCAGCCTGGGTGAGGAGAAGGTAGGTGCTTCAGGACAGCGGGGAGAGACCAGCCAACATCTCTGCAGATGGAGTTTTAGCTGGCTGAAAACTCTATGGAAGCGACGTGGTCCAGTGCTTGCCCTGGAGAAGGA
Organism: Suncus etruscus; assembly: GCF_024139225.1. NCBI lineage: Eukaryota > Metazoa > Chordata > Mammalia > Eulipotyphla > Soricidae > Suncus > Suncus etruscus. The sequence goes on from NC_064852.1 coordinate 9,900,038, forward strand.
CTGTCCCTTGTGGTTACAGGTACTACACCTGAAGACACAACCCTTTCATGATGAACTAAGGTGACATGGAATGGGATGGAGGGATCATGTGTAGGTGGTCCTGTAGCACTGACCTCTGAGTTTTGGGGTTTAGTTTTGTTGTTTGGGGGTCACATCCAACCATGCTCAAGGGTTACTCCTGGCTCTGCACTCAGCTCAGGGATAACTCCTGGCAGTGTTCAGGGACCATACAGGATTAAATAGGGTCAGCCACATGCAAAGCAAGCACCCATCCCTGCTGTACTATCTCTTTGGCTCCAGCACTGAACTCTTCGGGTACTGCATTTGCATTTGTGGGGGTCTGCCACAGGGCCTTATGCTGTTCCTTCTTTTACTGGAAGATTCTCTGCTAGCAATCAGCTCCGGTCTACTTCTAATTTGCTACTTTTTTGGTGTTGTTGTTGTTTTTTGGGCCACATCCGGTGATGCTCAGGAGTTACTCCTAGCTATGCGCTCAGAAATCACTCCTGGCTTGGGGGACCATATGGGATGCCAGGGATCTAACCATGGTCTGCCTAGGTTAGCACGTACAAGGCAAATGCTCTACCGCTTTTGCCACTGTTCCAGTCTCTAAATAGCTGCTTTTAATCAGTGGCAATAAGAAAGCAGATAGATTGAAGAAATAGCATGAGAGGCCCTCGAGTTGAGGGGGCCTTCAGCAATGATGCTGCCCATCTATTGAGGCCTGTGATCCTCTTCCTGCTTGTCTGAGATTTCCCTCATCCCTTCTCCAGTCTCAGAACTCACTGTCCCAAGAGCAGTGGAAGGAGGGACAGAAAACCCCAAGAAGAATGGAGAATTGTGTGTGTGTGTGTGTGTGTGTGTGTGTGTGTGTGTGTGTGTGTGTGTTGGGGGGAGCAGGTGGCAACTTTGAGCAGGTGCTCAAAGTCTTACCCCTGGCAGGGTTCAGAGTATCCTATGACATGCTGAAGATTCAACCCAGGTCAGCTGCATGCTAGGCAAATCCCTTCCTTACCTGCTGTATTATCTCTAGAATAAAGGATCTTAGAGAACCATAATCAGTGTCTAAAGGCCAGTAGAACTTTCCAAAGAACAAAAGCCAGAATGTTTTTCTTTTGGGGAGGGAGTGAGTATTGGGGGCCATAGCCGGGGACTAATTCTGGCTTTGTGTGTGAAATGAGCCCTGATGGTACCTGAAGGATAAAATCTAGTGCTAAGGATTAGAACTGGGGTTGGCTACATGCACAGCAAGTACCTTGCCCCCTGTATTACCTTTGTGGACCAGGATGCCTTTTATATTTTTATTTTTATTTTCGTCTTAAAAACTCTCTGTTATCTCAGAGTTTGGGGGACTAAGAAACTTGAGGGGGACACACCCTGCCATGCTCAAGGATTAACATTAGTTCTGCACTCAGGAGTCATTTCTGGTAAGGGACTATATGGAAAGCTGGGGATAGAACCCTGGTTGGCTGTGTGAAAGGCAAGTGCCTTACCTCCTGTTTTCTCTCTCTGATCTCTAAAGAGCTTTTATTTTAGGGTCCCAAAGGGGAGTGGTAGTGGTGGGTGTGTTATCTCCAAGTCACCTAAGAAAGTTGTCCAACAAACGGGGAGAAAGCAAGCGGGGCCTGAAGCAGGAGGGCTGGACCGAGAAGGCGCGCCCACAGTGGAGGGAGCCAAGAGTTTGTAAGTGGGAAGGAGGCCAGGCCGGGTCATGGAAAATCTGGCATTCTAGGAGGCCGACCACAGAACATGAGGCACGGCTGTCATCACGGGGGGACGGAGAGGGGTGGGGAAGAGGGGCTGTTTGGAGCCCTGTTCATACAATATGAATACCCCTGCATCCACCAAGGGGGTAGAAGAGACACTGAGTGTTTCTTTTCCCTTCTCTCTTTTTCCACCCCAAAGACGTCTGCAATTTTCTTGAACATTATGGGCAGGAAAATCTTTCTCTTTTCTCTTTTTCCTCTCTCCTCTCTCTCTCTCTTCTCTCTCTCTCTCCTCTCTCTCTCTGCTCTCTCTCCTCTCTCCCCTCTCTCTCTCTCTCTCTCTCTCTCTCTCTCTCTCTCTCTCTCTCTCTCTCTCTCTCTCTCTCTCTCTCTCTTTCTCCCTCCCCAATCCCCTCCAAGCTTTCCACTGTGGAATGAACATCCCAGCCAGCATGCCAACCCCGATGTAACACGTTTATTTCCATGTTCTGGCAGGAAAGGGAGGGGAGACAGTTCTGTACTTCTGCAATGGGGCCTATAAAAGCCACCAGTCTCCACGCCCACTGTCCCTCGGCATCCGGGCAACGACTTCAAGCTCTCAAACTTGAAGCTGTCCAAAATGTGGTGGGTTCAGCCCCTTTTCCCAGTCCTCCCTTCCACGGCCACAGGTTGCTGTGGGGGAGGCCCTACTCCATGAAGCAGAGCTTGGGGACTCTGGAAGGGCCAGGGGTGGATGCTGAGCAGGGAGTGAGTGCTGGTGGTGGGATGTGAGGAAAGCTGGAGGCTTGGAGACACAGGGAGGGTGGATGCGGTGGAGAAAGGGAGGGAGAGGGCCAAGACTAGCATGTACCCTAATGAACTGAGAATTCAGGGACATGGCTAGATCTCCTCAAAATGACTTTCTCCCTATTTATTGCTCCTCTCTTTGGGGTCTCAGTTTCCCCAAAATGGGAGAGCTAAGTCCTGGAGGAGGTGGTGCCTGAGCACGGAGCATGATCTTCTCTGCCCTTCTGACCTTGGATGGTGGGAACTCTACAATGGGATGCCAGGGTCTGAGTCCTGACACTGTTTATGCACCCTGTGGGAGCGGCAATTTGGGGTATGGGCTTGGCTTAGGGGTCCTGCAGGGTACTCAAGAGTATCTCAGGACTCTGCAGCTGGGACTTAGCTCAGGAGATGTGGCCATGGCAGGCATCTGGCTAGACCAGCTCGCATCTGCGCAAGCTTGTGTGCCCTTGATTAAGTCCCCAAAGCATTTCCGCAGATTCTTTGAGGTGCCGGGTTTGCCACAGCTGATAGGGAAGCACAAGACGTGAGCCAGAGGACACTGTGTGACCTTTCTCGTCACTCAGAAGCTGCGTGACCCAGGTCAGGGGATGAGTCCTAAGGTTCCCTGTTCTCCCTCCACTGCTGTTTTTATTTTGGGGGTCACACCCAGAGATGCTCAGAAATTACTCCTGGCTCTGTGCTCAGGGATCATTCCTGGTAGTGTTCAGGGGACCATATGAAATGTACAGGTCAGCCACATGCAAGGCAAGCACCCTACCCGCTGTGTTATTACTCCAACCCTTCCATTGCTGCTTTGGCATGGGGTAAGGAAAGAGGGTGCAGAAGCAGGGAGGAAGACAGGTCTGGGCTCAGACCCCATGCTCTCTGAGGCCAGGCTCCCAACATCAACTAAATTTTATAGGGACTTATTTCCCCTCTGTGTCTTCGAGGGGAGTGTCTTTGAGCCCCACAGCGACATCTCATTCATTTGGCCCATCCCACATCGTGAAATGTGCTTCTAGTTTCTTTTTTGTTTTGGGACCATACCCAGCTGTGCTCAGAGGTCACTCCTGGTTCTGTATTCAGAAATCACTCCTGACAAGCTAGGGGGACTGTATGGGATGATGGGGATCAAACCCGGGGCATTCCCAAGTCATCGAATGCAAGGCAAATGCCCTATGGCTGTGCTATCTCTCTGGCCCCAATGCCTTTAGTTTCAAAGTCAGGCCACCCACCCCAGCTTTGCTCTCAGAATTAAGGGAACATTCCCAGTTGGTCTTCCTCCCTGTCCCATAACAGTTCGGGGGAGGGGGGTTCTGCCAAGGTCTGTTTGTCCCCAGAATCATTTGCCTGAGCCCCTCCTACAGTGTGCCAAGCTCACAGCTGGATATCCAACTGTAGTAGAGGGATGCAGTGGGGAGCAAGAAGCATGCCAAGGAGTGGCCCTTGTGAGCGGCGTGCAGCAGAGGGTGGGCATGCAGAAAAACACAGTGCAATAAGGGAGCATTCGGATCACCTTATCACCTTTCAGTCCGGGCTCCCCCATGTTTCCCATCAGTCCCTGCAAGACAAATAAGAGAGGGGTGCAGCAGTGAGGGAGGGTCATAGAAGTTGGAGGGGTAGGGGAGTCAGCCTTAAGACCTCCGGCTACATGCCCCAGTCCAAACTCGCTTTCTCATCTGCAAAAAAGGGACAGGCCCCAGTTCAAAGGGCAGTGGGGGGCATTGAAAGGGCAGGAGAAAGGGCAATATTGGCAACAATGAGTGGGGAGACCTGCTGATTGGGAACATGGCTGACTGAGCCCCATCAGACACACGCTGACCAGGCAAGATCAGCCCCTAGCCGGGCACCCAGAGCTTTTGCCTGTCTTTTGTTGTTGTAGTTTTGCTTTGTTTTGTTTTGGGCCACATCCGGCGATACTCAGGGGTTACTCCTGGCTATGTGCTCAGAAATTGCTCCTGGCTTGGGGGACCATATGGGATGCCATGGTTTGATCCTAGGTTAGCGTGTGCAAGGCAGACACCTTACCGCTTGCCCCACCACTTCAGCCCCTGCTTTTCCCTGTCTTGCTGGGACATGCTGGGACTTGCAGAGTTCACTGCTTAGCAAGATAGTGTCTGTGCCTTTGGGGACCTGCTGTGGTCCAGAATATCAGATTCCCCTTAGCTAGAGGTTGGCTGCCCAGGAAGAGTGTCTGGCAAGGATGACAGACAGATCATCTACACTACAGACTTGCACACTCAAGAAGAAGTGAGTTCCTGGGTCTGCCAGCTTCCACCTGAGTCGTCTCCATCCTCCCCTATGGGCTATGATCAGGATTGCTTCCTACCTGGGCTAAAATGAGTCAGGGATGCACAGGGCAGGGATGAGGCCCTGACTGAGGGGAGTGGGGCTGATGTCTACTTACCTTCATGCCCTTCGGTCCTGGGTAGCCGATCGGACCCATTGCTCCCATGTTGCCCTGGAAAAAGAGGGAAGAAAAGGCCATGAGTGGGCCAGAGCAGTGGCACCAGCAGTAGGGCACTTGCCTTGCACGCGGCAGATCCAGGAAGGACTGAGATTCGATCCCCCTGCCTCCCATATGGTTTCCCAAGCCAGGAGCTATTTCTGAGTGCATAGCCTGGAATAACCCCTGAGCATCACCGAGTGTGGCCCAAAAACCAAAAAAATAAAGAAAAGAAAGGTCGTGAGTGATGGTCTACAGGAAGCTGGCCCAAGCAAGTGGCACCCAGGGTCCCTGAAGTAGAGATTTGGCAAAGCCTCCATGCTGGCCCTCAAGTCAGGAACACTACTTGCCCATTCGCCCCATGCATGACCTGGAATTCCTTCTTCACAGACCCGTCTTATCCTTCCCAATTCCCTCCTTCTTGCGTAAGAAAGAGGTTCCCTGACTTATTTGAACTGCCACCCCCTTTCCAGAAAAATCATTCAGCATCCCGTTCCCACAAAATTAATCTTGAAAAGATCAAACCAAAAATGCTTCCTTCCATTGCCTGCAGGGGTCATTTCCAGTCGTCCCTCCCACTCCCCATCACCCAAGTGCCCCTCTAGGGGATACACTGACTCTGGGGAATGCTGACAGAACAGCTGTCCACACCTCGCACTAGTTTCTTTATGCTTGTTTGTTTTATTTTATTTTGGGGACAAACCTGGTGGCACTCAGGGATTATTCCTGGCTTTGTGCTCAGAAATCGCTCCTGGCAGGCTCGGGGGACCATATGGAATGCCGGTAATCGAACTTGGATTCATCCTGGGATGGCTGTGTGCAAGACAAAGGCCCTACTGCTGTGCTCTCTCTCTGGCCTGCAGTAGGTGCTTTATATCCCCTAGAAGTGGGACACAGGCCTTTGGAGACCTTCACACCTCTCTCTCTTCCTATCTATAAAACAAGGCCCTGGGTCTTCCTGCCCCAAGATGCAGCTAGGGCAAAGCAAGCAGCCCTAGTAGAGTGGATGGAGGACACTTAAGGCTTCCCAAAAGCCCAGACTCCTCCTTGGGGGACAGAAAGGAAGAATGGGGTCTGCTGGCATGTCCAGCTAGAGCTAGAAGCAGACCAGGCAGGAAGCGGGGCAGGAATCAGCTGGGAGATCCTGCAAGCTACAGACTCAAGAGCAGAGGAAATCAGACACAGACATGGCAGCAGGGACCCCCCAACCCTGAAGATCCAGGTCCCTATTACAGGTGAATCTGTCCTGAGGTTGGGAAAAGCTGGCAGAGTTCAAGGCAGACACCCACAGCCACTGCTGATCTCTTGCTGCTCGCTCCAGTCTGATGGGGACTTGCTCTCTCTGAACATCAAGAATCCTCCTCTAACACATGGCGTTGGCCCCCCAGTTGCTCACTAGAGAATGACTCAGAGATGGATGAGTCTGGCTCTATCTCTCTACCCCCTCCCCAACACCACACACAGAGAACTGCCAAGCTCCAAATGCCAACAAAGCAGAAGAACCCACATTGCCTCAAAGATTGGGCAGTTTCTAACTTGTCTGTATCTTGGGGCACCTCTATCCTGGACTATCTCTATCCCAGACTGTCTCTGAGCCCATGAACTTTCCCACCAATATCCTGGGCACCCACCATGTCTATTATCACTGTCCCCAACCCTATAGGGGTCCCCCACAAATACACTCTTTCCGTTTTTCCATGTTCTGTCTCAGCTTAGAGACTGGCTGCCCTCTGAGCTTCATCAATGTGTGTGACCACCTTTGACCTCTGTTCTCCTTATGTCCCCCAGCCTTGGAGGCCCCCAGTGAGAGGCTGGACACACAGAAAGAACAGGATGGCCTCTGCTGGCCATAAGCTCTCTCTCTCCAAAAACTCAGATCCAGGTAGAATAGGGCAGCTGGAGCTCAGACATCTGTCCACTGAAGCAGTCTTGGCTTTTGTGAGGCCTTCCAGAGCACCCCTCTGTCCCAGATTAGCCCTGGCAATGCCCAGTTTAAACTCCCAGCTGGTTGGGAGTCAACATATTGAAGAGACTAATCTCTGCACACAGCCCAGTCCTAGCTTACAGGCAGTGTGATCTTGAACAGGTGATATTTATCTCTCTGAGCTTCCAGGTTCCTGAAACTCATGAAAATAATTATATTTCCAAGCACAAAAACTGACTGTTGACTATTGACTATCAAATGCTGAAGAAAAGTCTGACACATGGGGTTTAGTTAATGTCTGCTTGTGGGGGGCTCCTGGCTCTGCTTCCTAGACAAGGCAATGAAGCAAGAAGATCATTAGTGACAGAATTTGGGGACTTGGCCACTTTACCCCCCACATGCTGGATTTTGGCAGATGACACAGTCTTTGGGTGGGTCTCACGACGTGAAGAAGCCAACCTCCCCCGTGGGACTTGGAATGAAAAGGGGCTGAACTGGAATCGGCACTTTTCTTAAAAGCTAAACGAAGGGTTCCAGCTTTTCGAGAGGAAGCTGCTTGGAGGCGCAAGGGGCATGCCTGGGCTTTATTGGGACAAGACCACACAGACCTGGGGCATCTGTCCCTAGCTGGTGACTACAGCCACCACCCCCCTGCCTGCACTTTCTGGGTGAGCCAGCTGGCACCACTAGCATCCGGATGCTGCCCAGCCCTTCTGCCCTTCTGGTCTGCTGCAAGGGCCCAGGGGTACGAGGGGGTTTCAGGTTGCCTACATGCAAATGGCTTCACCAACAAGACATCGCAGGAAGGACATGCAAAACTTTCTCTAAAATGACAATCGATACTTGGAGTTCCCATTTGCTCAGCTAAAAATCCCACATCCGCTGGAAAACCAGAGGTGACTCACAAATCCTGGGCCCCTAGAAGTCCTGCTGAGAATATTCCTCTCTCTGCCAACTTCCAGGGAGGCACAGACACTGTGGTTCTCCAAACTCCAGGGTGGGAGTGGGGTTGCAGCTGGAAGAAGGTGACTTGGGTCCCCAGCTCCAACTTGGTGACAGGAATGTCACTTTGGCAATAAAGGGAATTTTTCTTTTATTTTAAAATACAGAGGCGCTATTTCAAAGTTCATTTTAGTGCAGAGGAATCCAACAGACAAGGCTTGTGTTCTGTTACTAAACCACAACCTAGTTTTAAATTCCCTAATGGGAATTTACTAGGGGTAAGAGGGGCCGGAGTGGTGGAACAAGCAGTAAGGCATCTGCCTTGCCAGCGCTAGCCTGGGATGGACTGTGGTTTGATCCCCTGGTGTCCCATATGATACCCCAAGCCAGGAGCGATTTCTGAGTGCATAGCCAGGAGTAACCCCTGAACAACACTGGGTGTGTTCCAAAATCAAAAAACAGACAAATAAACAAACAAAAAATGAAAGTGGCCAGAGAAAGACAGGACAAGAGAAAGCCACAAGGGTTGGAGTGATAGTACAGCAAGTCAGGCACTTGCCTTGCATGTGGCCAACCTGAGTTTGATCTCTAGCACTCTAGAGGGATTCTGAACCCTTGTCAGGGGTGATCCTTAAGCTCAGAACAGGAGGAAGACCTGAGCAACACCAGGTAACCCCAAAACCAACAGACAAACAAAATAAAGTGAGACACAAGGAGGAAGGAATCAGTTCTAGAGAGGCATCGTGATGGGGTGCTAAAACCCTGATGGTGACCTTTAAGATATATGCTAAAGGAGAGTCTCCTGTCTTGGACTTGGGAGTTTGGCTTCCTACATGCAGACATTCTTCTACACTGTTGTGGGTATTTAACTAAGTCCTCTGCTTTCTCATCACCAAGTGGGGCGCTCCAGGACATACTACAAATAGGACAGTAAACTGAACAGACAAACGCAGGATGTCTGACTAATGGTGGATGTCAGGACTGAAGAGACAAGATCAAGTGTTTGCATTGCACACAGTCAACCCTGGGTGAACCCCAGACATAGCATCTAGTACCCCGAGTCTCATGAGGCGTGATCTCTGAGCTCAGAGCCAGGAGGTGTGGTCCCTAAATAAAACAAACAAATGGAATCTCAGATAAAAAATGAATGCTACTGGGGCCAGAGTGATAGCACAGAGGCAAGGCATTTGCCTTGCACGTGGTCAACACAGGACAAACCCTGGTTCCAATCTCGGCATTCCTTATGGACCCCCAAGCCTGCCAGGAGCAACTTCTGAGTACAGAGCCAGGAGTAATTTCTGAGCGCTGCTGGGTGTGGCCCAAAAACCAGGGGGGGGAAATGCTATTTTAATATAAATTCTAGCTTGTCAAACTATGGGTCAGGATCTCAGAGAGGATCACATAACTGAATGGAGCAAAATGTGGCAATGGTTAAAGGTTTGTAAAAGTCCAACACGGAAAAAAAATAATCAAAACAACTTCATTTTGAGGTGATGTTGACAGCCCTTGCTTTGGGGTTGTCTTTCTTGGGCAAAACGAAATCACAGTAAAAAAAAAATGTAAGGAGGTTCTCGTAAATTATGCAAATTCTCAATTATGTTCTTCTAAATTATTGCTCACTAGAACATCCAAAATTCCCATTTCACAGGCCACCTCTTTAGCTGCAGCCATCAGCATCGAAGGCCAAGAAGAGCATAGCTTCTAGGAATGGGATGGCACAGCCTGTAGAAGGAACCCAGGGAGGAAGAGAGAGAGAAGGGCCTCTCCAGGACAAGAAGGTGTCTCTTCCATCTCCTCCCAGGGCACAGGAAATGCTCAAACAAGGAGGCTCTGTTCTCGGGACTGGGCTCCTGCAGGAGAAACTACACACCCCAGGAAGTTGCACAAGTCGGAGCCATTGAGCACAGGATGGAGCTGCTCCATCAGCGACACCCACTGAGAGAGCTGGACCAGGAGATGGCGGTGGCCTGTGAACTCAGGTGCTCTCAGGCTCCACGCAGATGCTGCTTTTCCAAAGCATCTGGGTCAAGGCCTGGGACCCAAGAAGGTGCTGGGCCAACGACGTCGGGATGAGCAAGCAGTGACTCATGGCTTCACAGCTCCCACTGTGGCTGAGACCGGCGTCACAGGGCCAGGGCGGCACACGCCCGCCTTGCTTCCAGGCCACCTTGGAAACTTTCTCGAGGCAGCCAGGCTAGACGGCCGCCACCGGGCTGCAGATGGCATTCGATAGTGTAAAATGTGGCTGCTACTACAGCTACGCTTACTACTGCTACTGTTACTCACTGCTCATTGTCACTTACTGCTATTGCTACTGCCAATTAGTACTTTTACTGCTTTCTTCTTCTTCTTCTTCTTCTTCTTCTTCTTCTTTCTTCTTCTTCTTCTCTTCTTCTTCTTCTTCTTTCTTCTTCTTCTTCTTCTTCTTCTTCTTCTTCTTCTTTTCTTCTTCTTCTTTCTTCTTCTTCTTTCTTCCTTCTTCTCCTCTTCTTCTCCTCCTCTTCTTCTCCTCCTCTTCTTTCTTCCTTCTTCTTTTCCTCCTCTTCTTTCTTCTTCTTCTTGTTCTTCTTCCTTCTTCTTCTCCTCCTCCTCCTCTTCTTCTTTTCTTCTTCTTCTTCTTCCTCCTCCTTCGTCTTCTTTCTTCTTCTTTTCTTCTTTTTTCTTCTTCCTTCTTCTCCTCCTCCTCCTCTTCTCTTCTTCTTTCTTCTTCTTCCTTCTTCTCCTCCTCTTCTTCTTTCTTGTTCTTCTTCCTTCTTCTTCTCTCCTCTTCTTCTCCTCCTCTTCTTCCTTCTTCTTTTCTTCTTCTTCTTCCTCCTCCTTCTTCGTCTTCTTCTTTCTTCTTCTTTTCTTCTTCTTTCTTCTTCTTCTTCTTCTTCCTTTTTCTTCTTCTCCTCCTCCTCTTCTCCTCTTCTCCTCTTCTTTCTTCTTCTTCCTTCTTCTTCTTCCGTCTCCTTCTTTTCTTCTTTCTTCTTCTTCTTCTTCTTCTTCTTCTTCTTCTTCTTCTTCTTCTTCTTCTTCTTCTTCTTCTTCTTCTTCTTCTTTTCTTCTTCATCTTCTCTTCTTTTCTTCTTCTCTTCTTTTTCTTCTTCTCTTCTTCTTTTCTTCTTCTTCTTCCTTCTTTTTCCTTCTTCTTCTTCCTCCTCCTTCTCCTCCTCCTTCTTGTTCTTCTTCTTCTTCTACTGCTACTATTACTGCTGCTGCTGCTACTACTGGTGTTGCTGCTGCTACTGGTGCTGCTACTACTGCTGCTACTACTACTGAATGCTCACTACTGTTGTTGTCAACTGCTACTCACCACGACTACTTACTAATCATTAATATAATGTAATTGACAGCTGCTGCTTACTACCTTCTACTACTCTCTCCCTTTAGGATATCACTATTAAAGATATTTTTACTATCACTAGTTCTTTGATGCTTACTATGCATGCAACACTTAACAAGTACAAGCTTAGTTTCTTTATTACTTTGAGGGCCACACCCTGTAATGTTCAGGGGTTCCTGCAGGCACTGCATTCAGAAATTACTCTTATTTGACAGGGCCAGAGAGATAGCACAGCGATAGGGTATTTGCCTTGCATACCGCTGACCCGGGAGAGGCTGGTTCAATTCCCAGCATCCCATATGGTCCCCCAGCCTGCCTGGGGCGATTTCTGAGTGCAGAGCCAGAAGTAACCCCTGGTCACCGCCGAGTGTAGCCTAGAAACCAATCAATCAATCAATAAAGTTTTAAAAAAGAAATTACTCTTAGGTGTGTTTAAGGGACCTTATGAGGTGCAAGGAATCAAACAAGGGTCAGTCGCATACAAGGCAAGCCCCTATCAGCAGCGCTATCACTCTAGCCCAGCATAAGCTTCTTTAAATCTGCAAAACAACCCTCCAAGGTGGCTCTAGTAATGCTCCAATGGAGAATATTCTCCCAGTGAAGGAACAATGGGCCCAGGGAAATGTTGCTCTGAACAATGATGCAGTGAGGGGCAGGAGTGGGAATTGAGGTCTAGCGGTCTGATCCAGACCCTGCCCTTCAAGCCACTCACCGGACAGAGCTGTGGTCCTAATAAGAGTTGAGCACCACAACCCCCTCTTAAATAGGGGGCCCCAGGTTCTAGAAGCAAAGTTGTGCTGAAGACCACAGAGTAAGAGGAGGTGAAGCTGGAGGGGGCATGGAGTGATCAAGAAACCCTCTCCCACTTCATCTGTGTGTGTTCTGATTCCGCTCATCTGAGCAGCAGCCTGGTGCCAAGGGGGAGAGTCTCAGGACCCTCTTTGCAGGGCCTGCCACCTCAAGCACAGGCCCCAATTCTTCCAGGATCTCCTTCCTCTGGGCAGAATCTCTTGGTTCAAGTGTGGGCTTCCATCTAGATGGCGCCCTCCATGACTCCCTTAGTCCCCAGCGCTATGGAGTCAGAGCAAATGGAAGAATCAGGCAGAGGAATAGCCAAGAATCATTTCCTAGGTCTCAGCTTTTTGTTGTTGTTGTTGTTTTGGTTTTTGGGACACACCTGGTGAGGTTCAGGGAATACTTCTGGCTATGCACTCTGAAATCGCTCCTGGCTTGGGGGACCAATTGGGACATGGTCTGTCCTGGGTCAGCCACATGCAAGGCAAACGCCTGACTGCTGTGCTATTGCTCCGGCCCTTTCTTTTTGTTTTTATTATTTATTTTAAGACCACATTTGGCAGCACTCAGGGATTACTCCTGATCTGCACTCAGAAACTACTCCTGGCAGGCTCAGGGGACCATAGAAGACTCTAAAGATCAAACAATGGTTGACTGCATGCAAGGCAAATGCATGCTGTACTTTCGCTTTGGCCCTCCAGCTTCTCTTTGTCCTTTTGGTGGAGAAACCCAACTAAGGCCCACCCTCTTTCTGAACCTATGAAAGGTCAGTGGGAGATCCTGGTTTTTCCATAAAACCCAGAACTGGGCTAATATAGAGTCAAAGGTCAGTCTGCTGACAAGACCATTGTAGGGTACTTATCTGAGACCCACCCATTTCTGGGAGGGGTCTTGGGAACCGGATAATAGGTGTGACTTTACCTGCAAAGCCCGGCCCATTCCTGGGAGGGGTCTTAGAATAAGTAGATAAACCCGGAAGCGAAGGGATTAAGGGGCTTTTGCCTTTTGGCCCTGCTGGGCTTTCTGAGGGATATGGCTGAAAGAGGATAAGACGCAGGGCAAGCCTAGGATGGCTGTATGCTTGAAAGGTTATGAGTAGGCCACACACATGTGGTGGTTAGGGCCTAAATAAAGATAATGCTTCCTGAGGTCTGCCTGCTTATGAGTCTGATTCCGCCGTTCGCCTAACCTGGGACCCGCCGGCTGCATGGGGGTTGCAGAGCCACATGGCCTGAATAGCATCCACCACCATCCAGCCCCATTGTTAATTATTTCATGCAACAGACCATAACCAGGCCTCTCTCAGCAGGTCAGGAGATAATGGCAAGAATGCACACCAGGCTTCCCACTATTCACACTCAGCTCAGGCTCTCAATCACCCCCAGGGGGACAATCCCTCTTCCAGTGTTCTAAGAGAGAGAGCCAGGCTCAAAGAAGGCCAGGAAGGACAGAGCAGGGTGGTGATATAAGTTTGGGCTCCAAAGTCAGGGTTCTGAGGAAAAGGGAGGAGAAGCTGGCCAACAGGCCCAGAGCCTTGGCGCCGGCCAACATCTTCCTTCCTCCTCCCCACAGCCTCTCCCCAGCCCCCACAGGCACCTCTGCTTGGATTCCAGAGGCCACAGGCTCAGAGAAGGCAGAAAGGCCACACAGCAAGGTTCTCTCTCAGTGCCTGGCCCTGGGTGGTTTGCTCAATTCTGCTTCTCCCATTCATTCCTGAGGAGCTGATGACAGAGGACCTTGTAAGCCTCACTCAAAGGGCCTGTCACTTAACTCAGCACCCCCTACCTCTCCAGCCTTCCCATCCAAGTTTGTGGGTACTTACTATGAGGCCGGGAACTCCTGATGGTCCTGGCAAACCCAGTTCTCCCTGCAAATAGAATGAGACCGAGGTGGTTACTCATGCTGTTTCCTTCCAGGTTCACTTCCCCAGCCACCCTCCACCTCAGCCATCTGGGGGATCTTCTCAAACTGATTTGACACTGAGCCTGCCCTGGGGTTTGGATATGACCCTGACCCACTGTGTCATCTGCTTTCTACACCTGTCAAGCAGGAAGGCTGGACTTTCAGTCCAGTGTCTTGTCCTTATTAGAAAGGAAAAAACATCATCTTGACCATGGAAAGATTAAAAAGCAGGCATTTGGCTCAAAAGGGGTCTCATTTCACCAGCACACTATGGATGAAAAATCAAGGCTAGAAAGATAAGGTGATTCACCCAAGGTCAAGTGAGAGGAAGTAACTCGGTGGGAAGTGCTCACGTCAAGTCAAAGGCAGTGGTGGGCTTCCTTCCTTCTCTTACTCAGGAGGACCTAGGTCCTTGTTGGACAACTGAACCACCACCACCACAAATCACCACCACAACCAACAATGCCACTCAAACACCATCACCGCCACAACCACCAGCGCCATTCAAATGTTACCAACCACCAGAGCTATTAAAAAGCCATCAGCACTATTAATGTCACCACCACAACCACTAGTACCATTCAGCCACCGCCACTACCATCTCACTACAATCACCAGAGTAATTCAACCACCACCATCACCACCACCAGTACCATTCAGCCATCACTACCGCACCCACCAGTATCATTCAACCACCATCACCATTACAACAACCACCACCATCAGCAGCACTATCAGGCTCTAGATTCCTACTTCCTGATAACTCCTAAATGCCAAAGATATGCTGACTCTAGGAGATGAGATAAAGCTGAGGTGCTGAGTATGGCAGAAGGCACAGAGTCTAGCTTTCTACCTTCTCATCCCTGAAAATGGACCTTTGATTACTCCCATCAGAAAAGACAAGAGGAGGAGTATGGCTTGAATACAGACACAAAGATGTGAATCTGCAGAGACTCTCCGCAAGATCATCCACATGGATGGTCAACCTGGGGGGAAAGGGTTGTCTTGTTTGACTTCCTGCAGGCATTCCCAGCACCACCCAACTTCAGCCACTAAGAAGAGGTGAAAGTGAGATGCAACCTTGGCTTTAAAATCAGGAAATTGAGTGGCCACAGTGGAGAGGGTGCTTGCCTTGCACTCCATTGACCCCATTCAGATCCCTGGGGCCCCCTTATGATCCTGAATCTACTGGCAGTGATTCCTGAGCAGAGCCAGGAGTTAGCCCTGAGCACTTCCAGGCATGGCCCCAAAACATTAACAAAAATAATCAGGAAAAAGATGAGGAAAGAAAAGTGACTTGTTTAAGATCACTCAGTAAAAGTGTGGCAGAGTTGGGAGCAGAGAGCATGTTCTCTTGATATGACTCCAGGCCACATGTCTGATGACAATGTACCCTCCCTAGGGAGATTTCCAAAATGGACTCACAGATGTCTTTCCCTCTAGATCATCCAATAAATGCCAATGTGAAGGAAAGGCTCTAATTTCTCTATTTCTAATTCCTCTGACTCTGCCAGCACTCTTCTTCCACCTGGAATGTTCCTTTTTCCTTAGCCTGCTGCTCTTCCTCATCCACAGCCCACTTGTGCTCAGAGAGATGGACTGGAAGACAGCCCTGAGCTCTTGCAGCCCTAGCTGCTCTGATTTCCTGCTTATAGCCTCTTGCCCTGTGAATGATTCTGCACAAGTCCCTGCCTGCTGGCATGTCATCTCTCCGGTGGTTTCCAGCAGAGGAAGCTGAGATAAGAAGAAGGAAACTATTCTGTGGAAGCCTGCACGCCGAGCCAGTGACCCAGCAGCCCTTGACGTTTACTCAGCTAGCTCAGAGCTGGGCAGGCTCCAGGAAGGAGTATCTGTGGCATTCAAGTTGATGAGAATCAGCAGTGTTGATAGGAACCCCACAGCCATGGCTGCAGAGACAACTGGGCACAGCTATTCAGGTGGGAAGCCCAAGGAAAGATGGCGGAACACAGCAGGTGTCCCAAAGAGCTCAGTACATGTTCTGCCCCAGATGGAATATAACAAATTCTTCTGCTCAGTACTGGAGCCTGGGATAGGACGGGTGGGACAGGCCCGGCTCTCTGGGGCAGGCTGACCTAGCTGCTCTACTTATTTATAAACTCTATAAACATGTCTATGCCAAGATTTCTTATAATTCCACTTTCCCCACACAGAGCTGCAAACCCTTCATCCCAGCCTCTGCAGTGACACTTTTTTTTTCTGACACTGGCAGGTAGCATGCTCCTGCTTTCCCAGTGTAAGTAAACTTTTTGAGGTCTTTAGGGATGGAGTACAAGCTGGTATGTGGAGATCAGGGACTCAGCAGATTGGGGGACTCTTGGAGCAGGGTTTGTTTGCAATAAACAGGAGCCTGGGCTTAAGAGAAGTTATGCATCTTACCCAAGAACACAGCCAGTAGACAAAAGGTTTGAAGTGTCTCCCTAGCCTGTCTTCCCTGCAAAGCCTGTGTGCATTCATTCTCCATCCTTGTGTTGTCTCTAGGAGCCAGAGATACTTACAGGATTGCCATCCAGTCCCGGAGGCCCTCTTTCTCCAAAGTCACCAGGAAACCCCTAAAGTGTGAGAGAAAACAAACACTGGAGATTAATGCGGGGGCTTTTCAAGCAGATCTGGAGGATGACACAAGGACAAATGTATGCATGCAGAGGTCTGGAGTGACAGTACAAGGGCCTTGCACACAGCCAACAGGGTTCAATTTCCAGCACCCCATTTAATCACCCATACCCTATAGGAATGATCCCTGAGCACAGAGCCAGAGTAAGCCCTGAACATCATGAGTATGACTCAAAAAACCCAATAATGATGATGATGATGATGATGATGATGATGATGATGATAAAGATAAAGTTCAAACATCATATCCATGATTTCTAAGATCTGGGTCCAACTGGAGATTGGGTCACCGGTGACCTTGATTCCCTTTTAAAGAGCTTTTCAAGGACTGGAAGGTGGTGTCGACAAAACAGACTTTTCACCTTTTAGGGTTTCTGAAAAGTAGTGCTAGCTCTGCAGCCCCAAAATGTCCCTACCCTGATCCCCAGGGGCTTCAGGGACAGGAAAAACGTTGAGTTTTTCCTGGATCTGTTGCTAATTTTTTGAGGACCCATCACCTCCAATGGAGCTCAGTTTCCCCACTGATCTAAGAAAGGAATACTTTCTGAGAATGCTAGAGAATGTTATGTGATCCTAACACACAGTTCAGAAACTCCCCACTTTACAGGTGAAAGAGCTGAGGCAGTGGGAGGAGAAGGGTCAAAGTCACACAAGGTCACATCACAGTGTCCTTCAGAGTCCTCACCACAGGCAGGCAGAGGCTGGTGGCTCAGAAAGAAACCTGGTCACCTAGCCCTGGCAGTGGTGAGGTCCCTTCCTAGTTGCTGCAACCTCACTCCATGTTCTCTGGGGTGACTGGCAGCTGTGAAAACATAAACAGTGGGGAACCCTCTAGTGGCCTGGAGCTGGGGACCACTGCATGTGACTTCAAAAGGCAAAGGAAGTTCTCCAGCTTGGAATTCAGAGGAAACTGGCTCTCCTTCTTGCCTTGAATTTAAATCATTGTTTTTCCAGGGAAATTTAATAAAAATGATTAAAAAAAAAAAAAAAAACCTCCAAAGTGCATGTTTTTCTGACCACGAGTGCTGGATCTGCTCATTGTATTTCTTGGTTTCTAAGCTACTGGGGGGCAAGAGGGTGTCCAGTAAGTAGATTACACTAAAAAAAAAATCAGTCCTTTAAAAGCAAATCTCAAACCCATCACAAAATCTACAAGACTGGGCAGATGCTACAGGCCTTAGCTTGCCTGCCAGCCTCCTCCATCAGGAAGCCCTCTTGGGTCTGAAGAGCAGGGGTTGACATCCACCTATGCATGAGACTTAACTCAGACGAAAAAGGATAAATGGGGCTGGAGTGATAGTATTATGGGCAGGTGGCTTGTCTTGCATGCTATTAGTTCATTCTTAGGCATCCCATATGGTTCCCTGAGCCTGCCAGGAATAATTCTTGAGTTGCAGACCCAGGAAGAAGCCCTGAGTACCACTGGGGATAGCCAAAAAAAAAAAATCTTAAAAATAAAAAAGGAGAAAAGAAAGACAGAAGAATGAGACTTGCCCCCAGAGGGCCACTTTGCAAGCTTTTACTAGGCTTCACCCTCCACCCTCCGGAACATGACAGGTCTCAAGTAACAGAAGGAAGAGGCTGGGGGAAGACAGGGCTCTCAGCTGAGTTTGTGTCAGATCTAAGCCAAATCCCACCACTCTGGATGCTTCCATGCTTTGTGAGCTGTGCCTGGGGCTAAAAGAAACAACTGTACAAGGAACCCAAAAGTGGGTGCCCCATTTCCAAGAGAAGTCGGTAGCTGGATGTACACCCTTGAGCATGCTTGTGTACATGTAAATACATGTTTGTGGTCCTGTCCCCAGGTCCATTTCTAGGTCATATCTCTCTCTCTCTCTCTCTCTCTCTCTCTCTCTCTCTCTCTCTCTCTCTCTCTCTCTCTCTCTCTCTCTCTCTTGGTTTTTGGGCCACACCCGGCGGTGCTCAGGAGTTACTCCTGGCTGTCTGCTCAGAAATAGCTCCTGGCAGGCACGGGGGACCATATGGGACACCAGGATTCGAACCAGCCACCTTTGGTCCTGGATTGGCTGTTTGCAAACGCTAGTGTGCTATCTCTCCGGGCCCTCTCTCTCTCTCTCTCTCTCTCTTTCACACACACACACACACACACACACACACACACACACACACACACACACACACACACACGTGAACTTGGCAGATTCTCTCCTAAGCATCTGTCTGACTTGAGGGGCTGTGATAACCTCCTTCCCCCTTGGCCCTAACTCCAAAGCCTGGGAGAAATCTTCGCCCTCAAGCACAGGACTGAAGCTTCCAGCAGAACCTCAGAGACCTCAGCAGGGCCTATAGGTCCCCAACTTGGCTGTGATACCCACAAGATCTCTCCATCTTGAAGCCAATTAGAGCAACTTGGGACCCAGGGTCCACACCTGAAGCTGCTTCAGACTGGACTGGTTTAAGTTCTGTCACTGGGCAAAGGAGAAGAAAGCTTTAAGAGAGTCAACACGAGACATTTTGCGACAAAATGCAGCTGGTGAAGTTGGTCGGACAAGACCAAAGACAGGAACCAACAAGTCACCAGCCAAGTGAGATGTACCTCCTGTTGGGTCCATATGTCCCAAAGGGGAGGGACCCAGGTTCAGAGAGTTATTCAATGTCTTCAGAGTCACATAGTGAGGAAAGAGCTGGAACTGAGCCCAAACACTCTGACCGCAGAGCCTATGCTCTCAGCACTGACTCGTTTGCTGGCCACACAGTGAACTCGGAGAGCTGGGTAGAGTTGGGGGACACCCGTTCTACTCACATCCAAACCTCACCTCTAGCTCTGCTTTCCCTTCCTCCCAGATGCTCAGGCAGAGAGGTGACACCCGGAAAGCAGAGTTAGAAATTCAGACAGTCTATACACCAGAACCAAATCCCTGTGGCCGCCATGTATGTTTTTGCTAGCGATTAACAAAATCTCATGGATGCTTATAGCTATAGATAAACTAGTAAGACAGTGCATTCTTTTCCAAAACTTTTGCTCTGGGTAAGTCTGTGGCTCATATTAAAGTATCTTCTTTGACTCTTTGGAAAAAAAAAAAAGAAATTCAGACAGTTCTGGAACCAATCTTTGAACAATGACACATGTTCTAAAAGACTTAACCATCACGGCAGCTAAATCTGGAAACACAAGCTCTCATGCGCTTTGCTCCCATCACTGCACAGAAGCCTGTGCCCACAGCCTGCTTCTGACCTACCCTCTGGTCAGGCGGCTCTAGACAAGTTCTCACTGACCTTGAGCCAGGCTCTAGGGGAGCAGAGAAAGCACGAAGCTCCACCCCTGAGCCACCAATCTCCCTACCTGCACAAAAACATTCTGGCAGGACTGATAGGAGATTACAAGAGCATGCGGGAGTGGAGCTGAACCTGTCAGTGGGCTACACAAGGAATCAGGAGGGCAGGAGCAGTAGTCCAGAGAATATGAAAGCATCATACCCATCATGCCTTGCCTTGGGCTGAACTATGGTTCGATTTCCAGCATCCCATAAGATCCCGAGCCCTCCAGGAGTGATTCCTGAGTGCTGAACCAGGAATAAGCCCTGAGTATGGTCATGTAGCCAAAAATAAATAAATAAGAATTATCTTCAAGGCTGCATTGGGAGTACAGCAGATACTTGCATGTGGCTGACCCGGGTCCAGTCCCTGGCATCCCATATGGTTTCCTGAGTACCAACAAGAGGGGAGAGTGCAGAGCCAGGTATAACCTTAAGCACTGCCAGATGTGTCCCAAAAACAAAAAAAAAAAAAAAAAAGGAATTGGGAAGAGGATTTGCTGGAATTGGAGATCCCAAGAGGTGAGGACCTTCCGGCCAGCTGTGAGGATCAGAGCATGGAGAAAAAGCTTTGGGGCCTGGGAGAAGGGTCTTCAGCTGCAGTCTAGATAGTCACTTCTTACATCTGGACCCTCTTCCACCAACTCCTTCTCTAATGCTCTTTCCAACAAGCAATGTGGGGTGGAGGTCATAGGGAGGGTAGACTATATATCAAACTAAGGAATTGAGATGATGGGCACAGAGGAAAAAGAGGTGACTCTACATCACATCTTAGAAAAAAGTCCCTACTTTGATTCCTAGTTGTGATCTCAGGTAAGTTTCTGGTCCCACTTACTTGTCTGTATGACAAATAAGTCACACAGGTCATCACTGAGGCCCCCCATTCTTGAGGTGCTCTGACCTCTTCTGCCTTTTTGTTTTGTTTTGTTTTTTTGTTTTTGTTTCGTTTTTTTGGGCCACCCCGGTGTTGCTCAGGGGTTACTCCTGGCTGTCTGCTCAGAAACAGCTCATGGCAGGCACGGGGGACCATATGGGACACCGGGATTCGAACCAATCACCTTTGGTCCTGGATTGGCTGCTTGCAAGGCAAACGCCATTGTACTATCTCTCCGCTCTTCTGCCTTTTATTATGTTCCTTTCAGCACAAACTCTGACAGAAATGTCAGACCTTACCCCTGTCCCCACCAGGAGGCCAGGGTTCTGCTCACTGATGCCAAAGTCAACCCCATTCCCACTGGAAATGGGGCTGGCACAAGGAAGTCCAGCTCCTTCTCCTGACCTTTCTTCCTGTTAATAGGTTCTAGAACTTTGCTGATTCCAGGGCTGGAGTGGGGAAGGTGCTTGCTTTGCATAAAGTCAACCCAGGTTCAATCTCTGCTACCCTGAGCACTGCCAGGAGTGATCCCTGTGTGTAGTGTCAGGAGTAACTCCTAAACACAGCCGGATGTGTCCCCAAGAGGAAAATCATAAATATCACAGAAATCTCCTAACTTTGAGATCTCAGAAGAGGCAAAACAGCCAAAGAAGGACATCCTCCTTCCTCTACCACCAGGCAGAGCATTGTAAAGACGTTCAGACTTAAAGACTCCACCAGCATGTGGAGCCACCAGGAGAGAGAGAGAGAGGCTTCGTGGCAGGAACAGCCAGAAGTCCTGATTCCTACAGTGACATCATGGCCAGCACAGGCCTGGCCAGTGACTGGACCACAGCCCAGAGCTCTCTTTCACACACGCAGAGGGACTGCATGGTTCTAGAATTGGCTGGGCTAGGGGACACTTCCCACCTACATCTTATTCCCCCAGTGCCAGGAAACACACCCACCACACAAAAGATGGATGGGCCCTTTGGAATTTAAAGGAACAGAACAAGGAAACAGAAAATAAGGTCAGTTAAGAAAGTGCTCTTCAGAAGCTAGAGAACAAAGCACAACAGGCAAGGCATTTGTCTAGCACAAGGCTGACCCAGGTTCCATTCTCAGCACCCCATTTGGTTCCTTAACCCCTGCCAGGAGTGAACCCTGAGTTCAGGACCAGGAGTAAGCCCTGAGCAGCTCCAGGTGTGATCCCCAAATCCATACAAACTAATGGTTCTTCAAGCACTTGAAACCTGTGACATGGAACCAACCCTACACACTGGCCTACACACCAGCAGTTCTAACCAAGGCCAGTGGTTTTGAACCTTTCTATATCTGCAGGCCAGCACCACTACTGGCATTTTACCACTGAGGTAAGAAGTTTAAGTCTACTAAGGACCCACTAGGTGGGTCCAGTGTAAACTTTGGAAGACTCTCAGAATCTTGGCATAGAAGATGCAGAAAATCAATTTCATTTTGTTTGGGGGCCTCACCCGGCAGTGCTCAGGGATTATTCCTCAATTTCAGGGTTCATTTTTGGTAGAGCTCTGGGGACCATACCCAAGTCAGGGATTGAACCTAGGTTGGCTTGTTGCAAGGCTAACACCTTATAGAGTCTATTATTTCCATAACACCAGAAATAAATTTTCATCTCACCTCAAAGAACCTATGAAACATGACAAGGTTCAACTCCCACACAAGGAACAACACCTCATGAAATTATTCCTTTCATATAAAGAGAATTGAGGTCCTGAATATTTAATACTAACCCTAAACCTAACCCAAAACTCTTTTAAAGAGAACAAGGACATGAACATTTAACCCTAAACATTGAATCATTAAACTAACTGACCTTAACCATAACCCAAGCAATATAACTCTTAACTCTCTAACCACAACTCTAACCCTTTAACCCCAGCCCTAATTCTCTAATCCTGATCCTTAACTAACATCAACCCCAGCATCAACACCAGCTACACCCAAATCCAAACCCAAGGACCAACATTAACCTTTAACACAATCCCTTAATCAAATGGAACAGAGTTTGTGACCATCTGACAGTGACCCTGGCCCTAACCCTGACCTTTCTCTAGTCTTCACTATAACTATCACATTCCCTGAATGTCCCCATTGAGGAAGTTAGATGCTGGGGACTGGGGCGGGGAAGGAAGGTATGGTCCTGCCCAGAATCAGAACCATGCACTTCAAGGCTAGAGTTCACAAGAGAAACTCTGTGTTCCAGAAGAATCTCCACAGTGACGCTGCAGTATGAGAAGACATCTCTGGACCATGACTTCCTATCCCACCTCCATCTCAGCCATTCACTATTTCCCAGGACTTGGCCAAGCTCTCCTGAGGCTGAATGTCATGTATGTGAGAGTGAGAGAATGTAGTGTGCATATATGTGTGTATGTGTGTGTGTGTAAGAGTACATGTGCACACAGACGTGACCAGATCCACGGCAAGCCTGCCCTCTGGGAGGCTGACAGAATGCCTCATGGGGAGTTTTGAAGTAGGTCTGTTTTCAAGAACAGGCCAAGAGGAGACCACCAACTGCCTTTGCAGTTAAACTTTGGGAAGATGAATGCCAATAAGTAAACTCATTGGTTTACAGACATACTGCATGGAGAGAGGCACAGTTATCCAAACAAAGAGATGACCACACTCTTTACTGATCAGTCACCGGGTGACCAGCACAGTGTGACTTGGTGATATGACAAAGCAACTAAGAATCCCCAAAGCTAGAAGCTTTAACCCATTCTTTAGATGCGAAAACTGCAGTTCAGAGACTCGAAGTCAATAATCCTCTGACCCTTCTCAGGGCCATTGCACATGCCAGTCCTTTGACTCTTCCCCAAAGAGCCATTATGTCTCCCTTCTCACTTCATTTTGATTTTCAAGAATGCAAGGAAGACTATAGCAATGTGTCCAGCAGTCTATCTATCTATCTATCTATCTATCTATCTATCTATCTATCTATCTATCTATCTATCTATCTATCTCATTCACTGTTCTAACTTCCTCAATGGGGACATTCAGGGAATGTGATAGTTATAGTGAAGACTAGAGAAAGGTCAGGGTTAGGGCCAGGGTCACTGTCAGATGGTCACAAACTCTGTTCCATTTGATTAAAGGATTGTGTTAAAGGTTAATGTTGGTCCTTGGGTTTGGATTTGGGTGTAGCTGGTGTTGATGCTGGGGTTGATGTTAGTTAAGGATCAGGATTAGAGAATTAGGGCTGGGGTTCTATATCATTCACTGTTCTCCCTTGTAACCCTACCCCCAGTTTCCTGTTTCCCTAACCTCTTCTTTTCAGATATTTACCCCACCTGGATGATAAGACCCACCCCACACCCACACCTGGGATGGGGCTGTTTTATTTAAAGAATGAAAGGTGCTGGTTTGGGGGAGGGAAAAGAGAGACCCATGAAGAGAAGCAGCAAGGGAGACAGAGCTCCTGTGAGGAAGACATGGCTTAGGCAGACATGGCGCAGAGACTAATGGTGGAGAAAAGCTGTGAGGGAATAAAGTGAGCTGACTCCCATAAAACTTTAACTGACTGCTTGTGAATTATTTCCCCACTGTTACCCTGCTTCATCAGACCCGACTGCTGAAGGGGCTAGAGGTGCCATGCTGAGGGAGGCTTCACTCAACACATAGACTTTATACATTATGTTTTATATTTTAATCCTACTCCCTGACTTACTATATTTTAGCTATCTTAACACTCCACCATTGACACTGAAGCTTTCATTCCCCATTCCCTCATTCAGCCACTGTCTGTCTGCTCATGAGAATGTGAACTTGTTTCTTGTCCGCTGACAAACAGCACCTACTCCATGCTCAATGAATATTCACGGGATAGATGAGTGGATGGATGAACAGATGGAAGGAGTAACATAGAAGAATGTGTAGAAGGTTGGGGCCGGTGAGGTGGCTCTAGAGGTAAGATGTCTGCCTTGCAAGCGCTAGCCAAGGAAGGACCGAGGTTCGATTCCCCCAGCGTCCCATATGGTCCACCCCAAGGCAGGGGCAATTTCTGAGCGTTTAGCCAGGAGTAACCCCTGAGCATCAAACGGGTGTGGCCCGAAAAACAAAAACAAAACAAAACAAAAAAGAATGTATAGAAGGATGGAGGGATAGAATGTAAGGAAGGAAAAAATGGGTGAATTGATGGAAGGAAGGACAATGGAAGGTTAGATAATAATGTATGGAAGGATGAATGGATGGTGTGGGAAAATAATGGCTGAATGGAAATGTGGCTGACTACATGGATAAATGGAAGGATGGATGGTGGGCGAATGAATGACTGGATTTCCTTGGTATGATGGACAGATTTAAATGCCAGTCCAGGCCTGAGACACCCCAAAGTCTTACCCTATGGCCTACATCTAAGTGTCAGGAGCTAGACCTCAGGTAGAAGGGCTGTCTGGCTGAGAGAGGTTGAGGTCAGAAGGAATAAATACTCCTTCTGTCAATGACTTGAGCTAAGGACCTTGAACCTTCACGGAATACTCAATCTTACCCCTAGAAATTCTGATCTGTGCAGACTGAAGACATAGTACAGTGGCTTGAGAGCACGTAGGGCATCCCCTGATCATAAAGAACCCTCAAGAGATCCCTTTAAGCCTATCTCAAGCTCACCTTCCCCACAGTCCTTCCAAACAAGCAAAACCCAGCAGAGAGCAAGACCTGGAAGTTAGGTTGATTCCAAGTCTTACATTAGCACGTCTGGGACAGTGGCACAGAACTGAGCCACCATGGGGGAAGGACAGCATTTCAGAGCCTCAGTTTCCCCTGGAGAATAATGGGATCTCAGGAATAGCACTCCCAGGTGAAAATCCTAGATTATGTGCTTGAAAGAGAAGCTTCTTTGAAACCTGAGGCCTTAAAGACGAATTGAGTTAGGATGCAGAGTTGTGTGTAACTGTAAGTAGGCAAGATCTGTGAGCTCAGCTCTCAATGCTCTGCTGAGGCCCCAATAGAGGAAATAGTACCTGACCCGCTGGAGTGTCAAGGGCAAAGTGTTGTGGCTGGAGACTACTGCTGAGATCCATTCAGCCACCACCACTACCATCTGAATCTTTGTGTATATATATGAGTCAAGGTACAGACTACACTAATTTTTTGAGAATGGATCAGGGACAATGGCAGTGCCCAAATGTCCCATACCTTGCAGCCTTGGGGCCCCCAACCCACAGACGTACTCCCTTGCTTCCAGATACACAATTAACCACAAGGCAATGCACACATGCAGCAAGGGAAGGTCGCAGAGCCCAGGAGCCCTCAGCATCAGCGAGCCAGCAGCCATGGGGGTGTGTGTGTGTGTGACATCAGGACACCAGGTTGGACATCAAGGTTCAGCCCCACACTCAGAGCAGAGAGAAGTGGAGCAGCCCAGATTGCAGGAGGATGGGGCAGCGCAGCCACTGGGTGGGCAGCTTCACCATAGAGTCTGCATAATAGACACGGAAAATCTTTACCGGCCTACCCATCTTGCCCCTCTTGCCAGGTGCACCAGGAAGACCCTGTAGGGGAGAGAGGGCAGAGGTCAGAACAGAATTCCCCCAGCCATGGCTGTCCCCCAAGTTGGTCCCAGAGCCCACCCCAGAGGGCTGTGCGTGCCTATCTGTCACCAGATGTCCCACACTCCACCCCGGAGAGACCTTCCTCCCTGCAGAGCTTGGGGTTTAGGGGCATCTGAGCTATGAAGTGCTTCAGGACAATGTGTGACCTTCCTGAAACTGGGCATTAAAAGCTCTTCTGTTTTTCTAAGCATCTCTATAGTTCACCTGTTCATGAGGGTACAAGTGAGCTCCCAAAATGGGGCTTGGGCTGGAAGGGGACAGTAAGGGAGGGTTAGGTCCAGGGGTCCAGGGGTCACTGGACCAGAGAGGCTCTGTCATAAATGCCAGATGAATCTCAGCCTGATATGAGGCATTACATGAGGAGAGTATCTTCAATACAGACATGAACCAGAGGGCTAAGGGACCCAGTGGGCAAAAGACAGGCCCAGTGGTCCTTGCAAAGAGCTCTTGAGAAACTCATTAAGCTCTCAGGGCAGATGGTGATTTTCCCTTAAATCCTCTGCCCTAGAGAAGCTGTATAGTTTTGCCCAAGTGTTTTCTCCTACCTCAGCTTCCCTCATGCCCACCCAGCCCTCAGTGCTTGTGCCAGTCCTGCCAAAACTGCCAAGTCTGATGTTCCCTGTATCTATCTGAAAGCCATTGGCTTTGATGCTGAGTGAATGTCTATATAACTTTCAGCATAACCCCTCCAGGCTGAAATCCAGGATTTCTCCCCATGCAGAGAGGAAGGGTAAACCAGAGAGAAACTAATAAACATAACTCACTCGCTCTCCGTCAGACCCTGGGAGGCCAAAGAGCCCTGGGGGTCCAATGTAGCCCTAAGAAAGAGCAGAGAGGGAGTTAGAAGGACCAAGTGGTGAGCCAGACCCGTCCACTTGCCCCTTGCCACCCTTTCCCGCCCAGCTCCTCTTCCTGCTTGGCAACAGCGGTGACAGCTCTGGTGGCTCCTCGATGACATAGGCCTTGAGGCAAGTGTATATGCCCATGGACTGCATGGTGCTGGCTTCCACGATGTAGTCCAAAGGCACATACCCTCACACCAGGGAAGGGCGCGGGCACTCCGGGGACAGCCCTCCCCACACCGGGGCTCTGACACCTGCAGGAAGGAAGCTCAGGCCGTGTTAGAGGGTCCTACCCACCCCCAGGGGTGCCGGTAGGGGAGAGTGCTTCAACCAGGCCTCCTCGATGTCCTGGAAGCCCTGCTGAGCACCATTCAACCTTCCCAGGGCAAAGGGCCAGAGCAATAGCATGCATTTGTCTCGAATGTGGCCAACCTGGGTTCAATTCCTGGCATTGTATATGGTCCCCCGAGCACCACCAGGAGGGATTCCTGGGTGCAGAGTCAGGAGTAAACACTGAGTATTGCTGGATGTTGCTCCCCAAAATAACCTCCTTCAGGACCTTCCAGCTCTCTGTCACCCCACATGGACAGAGAGGGAAACTGAGGCTCTAGTCAGAAGCAGAGTGAGTCTGCAATTGAGAAGGCAGCTGTTTCACTACTTCCCAGCCTGGAATATCACACACACACACACACATACACACACACACACACACACACACACACACACACACGCATGCACCCACGCACACACGCACGCACGCACACACACACGCACGCACACACACATCTGCCCCTCCCCAAGATGCTGGAACAAATCCTTATGGCCCAGATCCAGGGCAGCTTCAGTTGCAAACACCCCAGATGCCCAGATTAGCAACATCCCCCCTGAGCCTTGGTACCTATGAAGGCATCTCTGTGTCCCTGAACATTCTCCAAGAATAGGATCGAGCGGGCAAAGTAACTAAACAACAGCTATGCTGAAATCACTCCATGACCACACACCAATGACACAACAGGGGTCTCTCTCTCTCTCTCTCTCTCTCTCTCTCTCTCTCTCTCTCTCTCTCTCTCACACACACACACACACACACACACACACACACACACACACACACACACACACACACACACGACAGTAGTCCCATAAACTCACCCCACCCCGGGAAGAAAGGCCAGTTTGTCTGTCACACAACCTCTTCCGGAGTACCAATAGCACTGATACCCCCAAGAGTGTCAAGACTGGCCCAGGATCACAAAGCACGATGGTGAGAGAAATAGGGTTTGCGTTCAAGTGCTCTCTGACTCTGGCTCAAAATGCTGCTCCTCTCCCCACCCCTTACTGTCTTGCTCTGCCAGCTTCCCAAATATGAGACAGGGATGAGGTAGTTTGTTGGCAAGGGCAGCTTGAAGGGCTCTGAAGAGGAGAAAGCAGGGTCAGACCAGTTATGACCCCACAGGTGACTTCAAAACACCACCAAGAGTCAGACCAACAGTCAACAGGGCACTTGCCTTGCACACAGCCAACCCGGATTCCCATATGGTCCCCTAAGCACCATGAAGAGTGATTTCCAAGTGCAGAGCCAGGAGTAACCCTTGAGCATTGCCAGGTGAGGGCCCCCTCAACAACAACAAAAAGATACTACCAGTTGGCAGACCCCAGAGAACTGCTAGACCCCAGGGGCTCATTGCAGGTGGGGATCCCAGAGCTTGGTGGGGAGACCTTTTCCCAGGAGGCCTTGGGCTTCCATAGCTTCGTCCTGGGATCTATCTTGCTGCTTCTCATTGGCCATATCCCAGCTAATCCATCCTGGGGCCGAGCTCTGACTGCAGCTTTGGCTCAGTAACAAAAGGCCTAGGCTGACCGAGCACTATGGACTGCATCTGCTGAGCACCTATGAGAGGCCGAGAGCCCTCAGGACACCCGGGTTCCCCTCCCAGCCCCACTTTAGGTGTGACTCCCACATGCCCAGTTTCTCTGTGAGGCAGGAGTCTCCCACGCATGACCTTAGACCTCATGTTGCCGTTTCTTCATGCAATGCACCCAGAGCCTTCTCCTCCCTGCCAGGAGCACCCACTACCAGTCCTTCCTCTCTGCCACATCCAAGTCAGCAACAGTGGAGACAATGGGTGGGTGTCCATTGCACAGAGGGGCAGGTTGAGGCTGCTGGCCATTTTGAGTCACTCCAAAGACTTTAGAGGATAGAGGCTTCTTCAACCTCTGGCCAGGACAGCATCCACTGCCCTCTGAAAAGGGGGCCTCATGCCAGCCCTCTCTGGGACTTGGAGGGGCTGCAGTGACTGGCAGAATGATCCTGGCCGTAGTTCCTAGCACAAAGGCCTGAGCAACTGGCCCATTGCCTGCAATGGAGTCTTTGCTGCCCGCCCAGTCTGCTGACTCTGAAGGGTCCCCCAAACTCCCTCCATCTCCAGGAGGGCAGAAGGTCTCTTCTAGTCCCTCCAGAACATTTCCCCACACTGGACAGAGGCCACGATCACTCTCAGACCCACGGAGGTGCAGAAGACGACCCACCCCAAGGTGCCTCACCCAGCCTTTTGCCCAGGCTTACTTACCCGGCCACCTTTGGGTCCAGGTTCTCCTACTGGTCCAGGTAACCCCTGAAACATAAAAGGCAAAGGGCAAGGAAATATGGAGATGTTCTCTCTACCCGCTGGACAGTTCAAGTGAGCCCCATCCCCTTGGTACCTTGGCTTCTCACTCTGGAATGGACATGGGGCTAGGGCAGAGCAAAATGCCCTGGGTTTGAGTCCCAGAAACACACGCGCGCGCGCGCGCGCGCGCGCGCGCACACACACACACACACACACACACACACACAATCAGATCTGTGATATTGTCTTCTCCCCAATCAGACAGCGGGAATATGTGTGTGTATGTGCGAACATGTGTCTGTGTCTATGCCTGTGATTAAGAGGAACTCTGGAACCCCAACCCTATACCAAGGTTCTATTTAGTTCTTCTCTTCCTCAATATCTGTCTGCTGCTGCCTTGCAAGAAAGGTCCATCTGACATTCCTTCCTCCAGGGCCCACTCAGCGGCCAACATCTCCTTAGTTCCCTGCACAGTCCCTCCACCCTAAAGCCCCCCAGGCCCCCCACCACCAAGCTTCAGGAAGCCAAATACTGCACCTGCCTGCCAGGGTAACCTTTGACCCCTGGGCTGCCCTCTGGTCCCGGCTGCCCCTGCAAAGAAAGGAGGAGATCAGGAATGGACAGAGGCATCTGGTCCAGGGCAGGGCTGGGTGGGGGGTGGGGAGGGCTGTCACTTACAATGGACAAAGAGCAGGGCAGGAATGAGAGGAACTGAGGAAGGGGAGGCCTATTGGGGCCCTAAGCCCACCTCTCTGCCAAACCGGTCAGACCAGCTGGGAGAAACAGAGCCCCCCACTTTCACCTGGGAGAAGCAGCAAGCACAGAGCAGAGCTGGCGGCCTTCCCACCCTGGCACGGCCGCTGTTTGAGTTGGGCCAGGGCAGCCCAAATTCCTCCAAACCCCGTGGCGACGTGTATAATATCCCCTAACATTACCCGGAACAAGCCAGCTATTCATGGCTCTAACCAGAGCTGCGTGGCTTGTGCCAGCGTGGGGCCGGCATGGACTCCAGCTTTTTCGAGGGAGCTATGGGGGCTGGGGGGCATTCAGGGAACAGGCCCTCACCCCACCCTAAAGAGGAGGCCAGGGACTAGCCAGGGCTGGGTCAGGAGGGAGAGAGGGAGGGCGGGTAGGCAGGCAGGCAGACAGGGCTGTATGCTGTGGCCTTCACCTGTTCTCCGGGGTGCCCTGCAGGTCCAGGATAGCCTTTGTGTCCCTGTAAGGGAGACAGTGGGAGAGTGTAAAGGCACATTAGAGGGTAGAACTCGAATTTCGGCTCTGCTTCACTAGCAAAGGAGCCCCCAACCTTCCTCTCTGCAGACCAATCAGGGGGCGGGTGGTCCCCACCATATCAGGACTCAGGCAGGGATTGGCCTGAGTTTCACCCAGTTTATGTTTTCCATCTTTCCATGCCCAAAGCCATGTAGAGCATTTGCTCACAGATATAATATGGAGGGGATTTGCTCAACCACCCTGAGGGCCTAGAAATTTCTCTGGAACAGTCTTCTGGCAAGCACCTAGGGGCAAAATAGCCATGCCCATGTACCAAACATGATCTCCCCAATTCCTATGTATTCGAAGGGCCACTGAAAGCTGGTTGAGAAACAATAGCCAGGCCTTTCGGTGCCCAGGGCCCAGCGCCAGGCCTTGGAGTGGAGAGTGGAGATACGGGCCAGGAGAACACAGCCAGGCATGCGCTCAACCCAGCGTGGGTTCTTGGTCCCACATGGTCCCCTGAGCGTCACCATTTGTAGCTTGGAAGTTTCCAGCACCTCTAGGAAGACCCATATCCCTCCATGGCTCCCCAAGGCACAGGCAGTGTGGCAATCTCAAGGTCCTTCTGCTGATCTGACACCCCCAGTTGGTAGAAAATCACAGCTGAGCACCACCTGGGAGGCCTCCCCTACCCTTGAGAGGTGGGTGTGTTTCTGAGGACAGAGTGCTGGGGATGAGACCCCGAGCCATTTCAGCAGCATCAGGAGCTGTCGGCAGAGAGACCACGACCTTCAACTTCCATCAGCGTCAGGCATCTGGGAAATGAGGCGCAACCAGGGGCTTCCATGTGAAAGGGGTGTATGTGGGGGGGGGATCATGGTCTCCCATGGAGCCCCAGCAAAAGTTTGCATTCTATGCTCTCTATGACTTGCAATGCAAACCTGCACACTTCTTTGCTATACCTCGAAAGAGGGCACGAGGATCCTGAGAGTCCTTATATCCTGGTGCTTTAGACTTAGATGGGTGCAAGCTCCTCCATCCAGTAAGGAAAGAGAGACGGCTGCCCAAGACCCTCTCTGCTAAGGAATAGCAGGACTCCCTAGGGGTGCTGCAGACAGCTCCAGCACACACCCTGCATGCTTCCAAACAGCACACGCGGCATACGCACCCCCGGCAGACCCCCAGGAAGCAGAAAAACTCTTAATTATAAACAGCAGAGTCGGTTTCCTCCAAGAGGCCTGGGAGTTTACAAGCATTCCTTTTGCACCTACTCACGCCTCAAGATGGTCTGATGACATGATTGCATCTCACAGGGGGCCCTGAGAAACGGAGGGGGAAAGGCTGGGAAAAGTTCTTCATCTAGGGCTCTTGTACCCGCAGGCAAATGGAAGCCTGGGCCATAGTCAGCAGCCAGCATGGAGAAAGCTGAGATGGCTCATTTCCGACTGCCCCGGGGCTCCAGTCCTGCTCCACTACTGGCTGACCCTGCGACTCATGCCTATCATGTCTCGAAGCCTTGGTTTTCTCTCTGGTAGAAAAGGGGCGTTAGGGTTGGGTGCCCAGATCGCACGCTTATCGTGTGGAAAGCACTGAGCATGGCCTTGAATTCAAGAGGCCCGTCAAGACTGACTTCTGTTTTCACTTCGGATCTTTATGTTTCATTCATTCAACTAACATTGGCTGAACTTGTATGAACCGGCACCATGCCAGGCCCAGATCCCAGGAGAAAGGAACATCCTTTGCCTCGCTGGAGTCTCCAATCCTAGTGAGGATGCATGAAAACAAATAAGTCTAAAAGAGAAAGTCACTGGGGAGGGTAGAGGGGAGGGAAGTAAAAAAACGTTGGGACCGGAGAGTTTTCCATTTTTTTTAAGATAAAATAAGTCTAGAAACGAATCCACAGCAGTGTGAATGAATTGGATGGGGTCCAGATTTTTCAGTTGTGAGGCTCAGGGGTTAGAAGAGCATATTTTCTAAATGCAAGGTTCTGATTGGATCCCAGGCGCTCTGCAGTGCCCTTAGCACCTCTGGCTATAGCTCTCAAAAATCCAGAACATGGCCCCATGTGACCCCGGTGGCCCCCAGCTTTGCACTGCTGAGCCTGAGAACTGAACAGGCTGGTTGACGATTACTAAGAGTAACCAACCCCCCGGCCCAAAGCCCCTGAGGCAACTGCTTGGAAGCATTCCACCAAGAGATGGAAAATTTCATGGTGAGTGTTTGTGAGCATGATGATAAATAAAATGAAAAGCAAAAGCTTAAGAAGGCAGTGACAATGGCTATGAAGAACTGGTGGAGAGGAGAGAGAATAGGAGTGTTGGCAGGTTGGCGATGCAGGTGGCCGTCAGAAAAGACTGAAGAGGGCAGCCTGGAGGACTGGCTGTCCAAGAGAGAAATAGCAGTCACAGAAGGACCGAGGAAAGTGTTCTTTCAATGTGTTGGCAGTGTTGGGGGAACAGAGCATAATGGGTGAGGGACAAGGGACAGAGGGTGAGGGGAACAGAGAACAGAACAGCAAGGACATGTGGGCATGATGGGAAATCACTGATAGGCTTTGACCTGGCTTGCATCATGATCTGATGCTTATCGTGACCATTATAATCACATTTCCGCATAAAGCTTGCATAATAAGAACAAGCAAAGTTGTTTTTTTGTTTGTTTCCTCAAGAAGAGTTAGATAGAGCCTGGTGCTCCAACCAGTGTGACTGATGAGAGTAACTGTCTTCTTTGAGCCTTGCTATGACCTTTCTTTGCATCATGGAGGGTGAGGCTGGACTGACAGCAATGAGTTGGTGGAATATGGAGGAAGGACCCAAAGGGAAGCACAAAAGGGGTCCAAGGCATTACCTGAGCTTGATTTCCTGCCAACCACCAAGAACCCTGCAAAAAAGCAATGCTTTGACAGAGAAGAACATTTCTTCAAGAAAGCCCTTGTCTCAGGATGCAGTGACAGGAAAAGAACCATCACTAGCACCAGACCAGGAGGCTGCCCTCTGCCTGACCATGGACCACTCAGCACCTCTTTGCATTCAACCCTAGGAGTGAGTAATTTCTATCTCCTTTGGTCAAAAGAGGAAACTGAATTCAGATAAAGAGACTTCTCAGAGGGCACACATGGTCCCAGGGGCCATGTAGGTTGTCACTCTCATCTCTGCATCCATCAGAACCAAACCATGAGACCAGCCACACTGCCTAAGACTCCAAATATCCCAAAGGAAAATCACAGGGGAAGACCTGCCCTAATGAGGATGTTAGCACAGGCCAAGCTTGATGGCTATGAAGCTCTGAAACATGCACAAGAGGACTTAGAACCATCCACGAACTGCCCTCCTCCCTTGGGCAGATGGAGATGCCAAAAGGAAGTTGCCCAGAATTTCTTAGCAACTTCAGGCAATGCATTAGGCCAGCTGGGCTGGGCTTGGTTTTGTCTAGAAGGATACAACTTTTAGGTCTCCAACAAGCCCCTTTTCTTTGCCAGTCAGAAGTAACAAAGACAGCTCTGCGGGGACCTAGAGTAAGGTGAGGTGAGGTACATACTCCTTGCAAGCACCTTAACTCTGTTTACCAAACTTGGGCCAGCCAAATGGCTTCAAATGATAGGGCCTGAGCCCTGGAAAGAATCTAAGCCATAATCTTCTCCAGGACGCCAGCAATCATGGGGCAGGCACTGACCACAAGGTGGGCCCCTGGACAGTGGATCCCTGAATGGGATTGAGGACTGGCTGCAACCTAAGGAAAGCAGATGCTTCAAGAGTGACCGCCAGAGACCACAGAGTTGGCAAAGGGGAATCCAGCAGCCTAGCAGCCTTGCCTCTACAAGACCGTTGTTGATAATAGCACGCGGTCTATATTTTGGTTTGGGAGCCAGATTAATCACTGCTTACAAGGCAAAACCAGACATCACCTCACTGGGACTGCAGACAGTCTCTCTGCTATTTGAGCTTTGGGTAGGCAGAGAATAAGGGGAAGGGAGATTTCTGTTCATGCCTCAGGGGTTCCTGGAGATCTATATATACCCAGACCTCCACTGCTCCCCCCAGCTTCACTTACATACATTTCAAAATTTCTCCTGTAACAAGAGAATTTACCAGATCTATTTAGCATCCCATGTGCCTGCGACCTCAGCTCACCTCAGCATTCCAACAAGGACATCAGTGGAAGAGAAAAGAAGGATTCTAAGGAACCACAGGAAGAGGAAAATGTGGCAGGTCCCAAAGCAATCTGCCACCTTGCATGACCAGATATTAGTCACCTATTTGAGCTCAGTGCAGATGGCACCAGGTGGGAAACTGTAGTTTCTCCACAGATGGTTCTTTCATCCAACTAAGGCAGGTTGAGGCCCAGTGGTGAGCCAGACCCTGTGTTGGAACCAAGCACAACTGCCTTTCTAGAAATGGATGTGGCTTCCTACGAGCTAGGAGAGGGCAGCCAGAGAAGCAGAGAAGATAGCATTGTAAATTGAGGCCAGAAGGAGAAGCTGGATTGGAGCAAGGACAGAGGAAAGAGACCGGAGATGGCTACGGGTCTAAAACCCAGAATAACTCAGTAGTGGGGGGAGAAAAGAGACATTTCTCAGTGCATGAGCTGAGGAGGCCTGTTTGTGTGGAAGCAATAATTCTCCAGAAAGGCAGGAATTGAACTTGCCTCAATCATGGGTCCTCCAAAACATTCCCAAGTGCCTCTTTTCTGCATCCTTCTCCCCTTATTGACAATGATCAAGTTTCAAGAGGCCACCAAAGGCTTGTGGACAGGGTGAGAGCATGTGGACAGGAGGGAACTGAAGCAAGTTTGAACCCAAGGATCCATCCCAAACCACTGCATCCCATGGTACTGCTCAAGGGGGAGATAGTTTCTGAGGATGGGTTAGGGAAATATCCATGATGGTCACAGGCCATCAGAGAGAGAGAGGGGAAACCAAGATGAGTGAGTTCTTTGCGCCTACTTTGTGCCTCTGCTTCCATCTCAGCCAAGTGACAAGGACACATGGCAAGTCACCTCACAGCCCCTCAGAGGCTGAAAGTTATGCTTTCTGCCTGGCATGATTGGGGAGACACTATGAAAGAGGATGGCATTAAAGAGGAGAATCAAGGCTTGATTGTACAGAGATGTGGGTGACTGTCTAGAGCCTAGGACGCACAGGAAAAAGGGCAGGGACTGCCTTGGTTGGCCCCAGGATGACCCTGTGCTAGCTGTGCATTGGATCACTATGGGGTGACAGGGTGAAGATCCTGCCATATGGTCACAGCTTCTGGCTTCCAATACCTCTCCTAGCTGTGCCTACCACAAACATCTCTAGGCATAGCTCACTCTTCTCTGGTGGACATCATCACCCCCAGTTGAGAAGTTGGGGTGATAGATAGAAAGATAGATAGATAGATAGATAGATAGATAGATAGATAGATAGATAGATAGATAGATAGAGAAGATAGATAGATAGAGAAGAGGGATCTAGGGGTAGCATGGAAATCTCCTCTACAAGGTACAACTGGGATTCAGTAGTTTTGGCTCATGGAGATTGAGAATACCAGGTGGACAAGATCTTCAGGCTTCTCCTTCTAAATCACCATTCATTCATTCATTCATTCATTCAGCAACAACAAAATAGCTCCTTCTTGCTCAGTGGAGCTGTTTTCCCAAGTGGTTTCCTGATCATCTTCAGAGAACAGGACCCTGGAACTCCAGGCAAGAGGTCACCCAGTCTTCTTTGAGCCCCACAATCAGACTCCCACCACAGCGGCATGAGACCACCTCAGGCTGCTTTATGAGCTGGGCCTGGAAGGAATCTTTTCCACTCGCACCTCATCCATCAAAAAGTGCTGGAAGCTGGAGAGGAAGTGAGCAGGGCGAGGGAGTCCCTGTGTGTGCTTGGAGCCAGAAAACACCACATTTCCTCAGCTTGCAGGCAGCCCAGGACTGCAGGGCCAGATTGGAGCTGTTTGGATTTAAGGGGTGGCTTGCTCTAGACACAGAGGGTAGAGGAGAAAGGCATGAGCAAGGAAGAGACAAGGTTCTCTAGGGTGCTTGGGGACCTGGGGGGTAAGGACAGGATAGAGCTGAGAGACACCACAGCTGTCCAGATGAGAACCAGATGCCTGGAGACAGGCAGCTGTGGCCACAGCTGGAAGCCCAGAGCGGAAGCAATGTTGCTAGGCTCCCGTGTCTCCTGGAAAAGCCATCAGCCTGGGGGAGCCTGCAAGAAGCGTCTGACCTTTCTCAGAACAGTCCCAAAGACCCACTGGGCACAGGCTCTGCATGAGACCCAGGAAGAGAGACAACATGGCAGGTCATGTTAGGTGGTCTGAGAGAAATCAGGAGAACTGAAGTAAGAGACTCCCCCATGACTCTTCTAGAAAAGGGCTAACCTTCCCCCAAAGGGAAAGAGAGCTGGGACTCCCTACTTGCAGGATGGAGAAAGCACAGGCTGGCAGAATGGAAAGTTTGGAGAACTACTGTCTTTCTAGAACCTTCTCCCCAATAACCAGTTACAGAGGGATTAAACTCAGAATGTACCGACACTGTATCCCTCTGGCCTCTGGAGGAAAGGTCTGGGTCTTATACCAAGTCAAAGTATTCCTCACCCCAAGGCGCATGTACCTTTCGTCCTGGAGATCCCAGTTGGCCTGGGAGGCCAGGCAAGCCCATGTCACCCTGCAAACAGAACAAAGGTAAGTCAGGGACAAGAGCTGAGATTTTGGAGCCGGAGTGATAGCAGTGGTAGGATGTTTGCCTTGCATGCTGCCAACCCAGGGCAGACCCAGGTCGATTCCTGGCATCCCATATGGTCCCCCGAGCCTGCCAGGAGTGATTTCTGAGCTCAGAGCCAGGAGTAACCCCTGAGTGCTGCTGGGTATGGCCCCAAAACAAAACAAAACCAAACAAAGAGTTGAGATTCTCACTCAGCTCGAAGAGGGAGCTGCCTGGCCTACTGACTGCAGATAGGATTCCAGGAATTCCCCCAAGGTCTCAGTGGAGAACATCTACGGCTACTCATGCCTTGTTCCATGTTCGATTCTTGTTCCATCCCATGTTTCAAGCCCTAGTTTCCCAGAATACTGTTGCTAGGAAGACAGTCAATTCCACAGCCTTAAATTTCTCTTTCCATATGTCTATTCTCTCTCTTCTCTTTCTCTCTCCACAGTGGGAACCTAGGAAGGGGCATTTCTCAGGCCATCATAAACTCAAGAGCAAAAGACAAGGAGGCACTGTCTGGGTACCCGAACCTCCTGTGTCCTCCAGGGCACAAATCTATCTCAGTGAGCTTCTGCCATGGGGCCTCTGCTCCCTTACTAGCAGGGGCTAAATGTGGGAAATATTTGTGACCTGCAGGATTGGCCAAAAGATGGGAGAAGGAATGAGACACATGAGTCTGGAACGCCCTCAAAGTCAGCAGGCACAGTCCATGGGGGCAGGCCCTGGGTCCTGAGAAGTGCAGGTTCTGCCTGATGACTGGACCTCAGGGCTGGCTCTGGTAGAAACTGGCAAACCTTCCAGGATGCCTAAGGGACACAGGAAGACCTTCCCAGAAATCTGGGCTCCCATTTCCATGGCACTGCACCTCTTTTAAGCCCCTTGTTTCACTTATGGGATGGAAGATCAGAAATGGGTTGAGTTGGCTCCAGTGTTCACTCTTTATATTGCTGTTGTTTGTTCATTTGTTTGGGAGCCACACCCAGCAATGCTCAGAGGTTACTCCTGACTGTACTCACAAATTACTCCTGATAGTGCTGGGGTACCATATGGGATGTTGAGGACTGAACTCTGGCTGCCCAGTGCAAAGTAAGAGCCTTCCCTGTTGTACTATCACTATGATCCTGCAGTGTTTACTCTTTCATAGGAGAACCTTCTGGTCTGAGGCTGTGTCCCTGGTCCCTCCCTCCCCACTGCCTCCAGAAATCCACAGCCAGGAAAACTCAGAATGTCTATGGGAAGCTTCCAAGACAGGGACCACCTGGAAGTTTCTGTATGCTGGGTTCCTTAACAGGGTAAAGTTTCATTGCAGGCATTGGGTTTGATGACAGAAAATGAGGTACCTTGTCAGAAAAAATGTCTCTCCATGATAGTTGTTCCCAGACCATGGGGTGCCTGGTGCCAAGACCCCCTTTGCCCTGAGTGCTGGGGTCCTTGTAAACCTACCTGTACTCCATCACGGGCCTTTCCAGGTGAAAGTCCTGGGTCCCCTTTTTGTCCCTGAAACAAAGACAGTTCTGTTTTAGTCACTGGGCTGTCCCAAGAAGTTATGGCTTCACACATGACTCAAAGTTTGGACCCTGCTTAATGCTCTGCCTCCCCCACCTCTTCCAGCCCCTAACACCTCTGACCTTGCACTTTGCAATACTCTCATGGACAGCAAACCCCTGCTTTGGGCCCCATTTATGAAGTACCAGTCCTTCAGCCTCAGCCCCACCACAACCCTATACCAGGCCTTTTCACAGGCAGGGTCCCCAAAAGATCAGCCCCTAGTCCTTAGGGGGTCAAATCTACTGAGCTCTCCAGCAAAGACCTGAGTGTCAGAATGGAAAGTGTCCATTCTAGCTCAGAACTCCTAGCTCAGGAGTTCTCCTTCTCCAACCTGGTTAAAGATTCAGAAACAGCCTTCCGAAGCCAATACCCCCACGAGCGGACCCTTTTCCCACTTGCCCCCTACCCTCTCCCCAGGCTCGCTTCAAAACTTCCAGTTATGAGTAAGAAAGATGGCTCAGTGGTAGAGAACCCAAGCATGTTCGAGGCCCCGAGTGAAGTTTCTGGGACTACATAATCCCCAGAGCACTGGTCTATCAAGCCTATATGGACAGGCTGGGTACTGCTAGTGGGAGATCCTATTAAAAATGCCTTAGGATGGGGCTGGGGCAATAGCACAGCGGTAGGGTGTTTGCCTTGCATGCAGCCGACTCAGGATGGACCTCGGTTTGATCCCTGGCGTCTCATATGGTCTTGTGAGCCAGGAGCAATGTCTGAGTACATAGCCAGGAGTAACCCCTGAGCATCACTGGGTGTGGCCCAAACACCCCCCACAAAAAGAGCCTTAGGAGCAGAAGAGACAGGATGCAAGTAGGGAGCTTGCTTTACATATGCTTAAACTCAATTTCTGACATCCTTAGCCCAGCCAAGAGTGACCCCTGAGTACAGCCAGGAGCAAGCAAGCCAGGATCACCACTAGGTATGGACCCCAAACAAACAAAAACAAACCAACAACACTTGTCCTGGGATGAAGCACCGGCTTCACAGTGAGATCCCAGGCAAGTCATTTTCCTTAGCGTTCTGTCCCTCACCTTTCAAAGGGGGGCTGCACCGACTGCATGCGTGCTTGTGTGCACACACAAACACACACAAATACACTACCATACACAACTCGACACTCTCACACTCATACATACAAACACACTCAAACATACTCCCACCTATATACTCACACTCATTCCCAT
Source organism: Suncus etruscus (assembly GCF_024139225.1). Classification (NCBI taxonomy): domain Eukaryota; kingdom Metazoa; phylum Chordata; class Mammalia; order Eulipotyphla; family Soricidae; genus Suncus; species Suncus etruscus. Next base: position 9,940,281 of record NC_064852.1, read on the forward strand.
ATCTATAATCAGACACACAAACACACATTTTCACACACATATATACCACTCACATGAGACAGGCATGATGCTACATGTCTGGTAAATGAGGCTGCATAAACATACATGTGTACAGGTGCACACACATGAACACTTCTATCTGAGCAGGTCTGGACAAACATTGGCATGCATGCTCTCGTACATGCACACACATGCAGGCAGACACACCGCTGGCATGCCAATAATGTCTTGGCCAGGAATAGATAAAGTCACAGGTGTGACATGGGAGTAGTGTTATGACTAGAATTCATCCCCTTTGGTTCTTTTCCTTCTCTGAATGCAGAGCTCCCCAAATCCAGACCAAGGCCATCACTGAACCCCACCTGCAGAAAGGAATGGCCTTCTACTCCTCTCCTAGACCCCACAATGCTTCTACTGTGCCAAGTCTCTTTCAGTCCCCAGAACATTCCAATTCATAGAAACTATGACCCAGCCTGGAGATACTCTGGTCTTCCAGGTATGACTAAGTCACATCTACCTGACTAAAAGCCTCGATTCATGCATGGGGACACAAGACACTTGTCCCTACTCCCTCCACCACCCCCAGTGAAGGCCACCTTCTTGCTAGGATCCAATTCCCTGTCCCTCTGGCCTTCTCCAGGTCACTTCTGTAGGAGCCTACTTCACCCCCTCTGAAATCCTCACAACACAGCTGTCCTCTCACATGGACCAGCCAATAGCTCCAATGCCTTTTATGTCCATGGCATTGGGCCAACCCCAGGAAAACCAGAATTCTAATGGCCAAAAATGGATAGCTGTGACTCTCAGCCAACCCTGCCCACCTCAGTCTCAGCTGGCAGAGAAGCTGGGTTTAGGTAGTCTACAGTGATATCCTATGGTGAAATGCTACAAGAGGGGAAAATGAGACCCATGAGAGGCAATCTGGCTTCCTTGCTAGGAGTCTTTATCTAGCAGTGGTCCTCAAACTATGGCCTGCGGGCCACATATTGTATTTGTATTTGTTTTGTTTCTTCATTGCAAAATAAGATATATGCAGTGTGCATAAGAATTTGTTCCTAAGTTTTGTTTTTACTATAGTCAGACCCTCCAATGGTCTGAGGGACAGTGAACTGGCCCCTGTTTAAAAAGTTTGAGGATCCCTGAATTCTATAGCATCTGGCCTATTTATGGCCAGCTTTCAGTAGCCAGCATCATCCTAAGCATGATCCAACCAAGGGCAGCCTATGTACCATTTTTTTGTTGTTGTTGTTTTTGGGTCACATCCGACAGCGCTCAGGGGTTACTCCTGGCTCTATGCTCAGAAATCGCCCCTGGCAGGCACAGGGGACCATATGGGATGCCGGGATTCGAACCACCATCTTTCTGCATGGAAGGCAAACGCCTTACCTCCGTGCTATCTCACCGGCCCCGTACCAAATTTTTTTGTACCATAAGAAGCACTCCCTCGGGGCCGGGCGGTGGCGCTCGAGGTAAGGTGCCTGCCTTACCTGCGCTAGCCTAGGAGACGGACCACGGTTCGATTCCCCGGCGTCCCATATGGTCCCCCAAGCCAGGAGCGACTTCTGAGCGCATAGCCAGGAGTAACCCCTGAGCGTCACCGGGTGTGGCCCAAAAACCAAAAAAAAAAAAAAAAAGAAGCACTCCCTCACCCCAAAGATGGGGGAAACATCTGTGCATCTTATGGAGCAAATGTTGACGCTAGCGATGAGGAGTTCTTGGGGTTCCCAGAAAACTAGAAGAATAATCTAAACTTAAACTCTCTTCATTTGTTAATGACAGTCATAATGATTCTTAATGTCACATTGACTGCTGTTCACTTAACATGGTTGAAATATTATTCTGTTATAGTTCGTTACATATTCTAGTACACCTTTTGCTTTAGAATTTTTTTTGTTTTTCTTGTCTAAAAACTATGTGCATAAGGCTTATGGTCAGGTGCATCTTATAGAGAAAAATATATAATATTTTTTGTGCCTCTGCTAGTCAGAAAAGACAGCTTATATATGGAGAATTCTAGGACCAGAAATAAGGACAAACTATTCTCTTCTAAACTCACAACATTGATCAGGGAGGACTGCCATGACCTCCTTTCATGGATGAGGAAATAAAGGCATGTTTGTTTGTCCATGGTTAGATTACTAGTCAGTGGAATTTAGATTCAGGTTCTACATCAAAGCTTCTTTTTATTTATTATTATTATTATTATTATTATTATTATTATTATTATTATTATTATTATTTTGGGACTTTTTTGGAGGGGCACACCCAGCAGTGCTCAAGATTTACTTTTGGCTGTTTTCAAGTATCATTCCTGGTGGGACTCAAGGTGTTGAGGATCCAACCCAGATTGGCTGCGTGAAAAGTAAGAGCCTCACCTACTGTACTATCTTTCCAGGGCCTAGAATAAAACTTCTTAAATTGGGAATAATGACTATCTAGCATGGATGGAGAAGGTCCAGCTGATGAACCCTGTAAGGCCCTTTACATCATATAGTGAACCCGGCATACTGGCACTGGTCACAATAAGGCATACACTATACTTCTCATCAGTGGCCTATGGTCCTCTGCACTGTCCGGTCCATGGATAATGTTAAAAATGTCAGTGGCTCATGACAGAAAAATAGCTCCCACCCCTGCCATATGGGGTCACGTTATGTAACTAAACAAAGGAATAGAGAAAAGTTTCCTTTAAAATAAATTTCTTTCTGACTTATAATTAATAAATATTAACTTACATACTTATTTCATATATCTTTATACCCACAGTCATAAAATAATTCTAAGATAAGAAGGGATTATGAGGGGGCCGGAGAGATAGGGTGTTTGCCTTGCAAACTTGTAGTTGATCCACGACAAACAGTGGTTCGAATCCCGACATCCCATATGGTCCCCCGTGCCTTCCAGGAGCGATTTCTGGCACAGAGCGAGGAGTAGCCTCTTAGCACCGCTGGATGTGCCCCCCAATAAAGGAATTATGAGGGGCTGGAGTGATAGTACATGGGTAGAATGTCTGCCTTGCATGCAGCCAATCTGAGTTAGATCCCTGGCATCCCATATGGTCCGTTGAGCACCAGTAGGAATGATTCCTGAGTGCAGTAACCCCTGAACATTGCTGAATATGGCCTGAAAACCAAAGATAAAACAAAACAAAAAGGGACCATAAGTGGAAAAAGCCCTGGTCTAGAGTACAAGCTCTGTATCACTGTAATATATGACAGATAAGAAAACAAAGATCTTAGGGCCACAGAAATAACATGGCAGGGAAGGCACTTACCTTGCATATGGCTGACCTGGGTTCAATATCCAATAACCTATGGTCCTCCGAGCCCACCAGGAATAATTCCTGAATACAGAGCTAGGAGTAACCCCTGAGCGCTGCTGCCAATATAGAACTAGGAATAAGCCCTAAGCATCACTGGGTGTGACAAAACAAACAAACAAACAAATAAATAAAACAAATATCCCAGTGATGTGTGGAGTACAGGGTGAAACCAGGGAGAACTTGACCCCAATCACAGCACAATAAGAAATGGGAGCTCCACTTCATCAGAAGCTGGAGGAAAACAAGGAGGGAGCTAATAAAGCTTCAGCTAAGGGATGCTTTACCCCAGGCAAATGAAGGTATGACTTCTGGAAGAGAGAAGGCCAGCATCCTCAGACAGACTCCTATACCTCCATCCCCAGCGTAGGATATGATATAGTAATATATAAAATAAGGACAACATGTAGCACAGTGGTAAAGTGTATGCCTTGATTCAGGAGAATGGGGTCCAATTCCCAAGCACCACAAGAACAAGAGAATTGGGAGATGACTCACTGGACTGGTTCATGGTCTACATATAGGAAGCTTGGTGTGATCCCCACATGGTCTTCTATGTACTATCAGGAACAACCCAATAGCAGCAAGCCAGGTGTAGCTGCTGAGCATGTCCAGGTATGGCTCACCAAGCCCCTCAAATATATATATATACATATATATGTATATATATATGTATATATATATATATATATAAACTATAAGTATCTTAGTGAGACTCATAAACTCATCAGCAGATCCAGCAATGTTATTTTGGGCAAGCATTTTTCCTTTCTGAGTAAAAGAGCAGACTCTGCCTGGACTATTTACAAAAGACAGGCATCATGGTTTATTCCCATTAAAGGCTACAGAGGTAATGCACATGGAAAAGAGACTAAGATTTTATCCTGTGGGGAGGGCTGGGAGGTGGAGAGAAGAGTGGAGTCTGGCAGATAGAGAGATGACATGAAGCAGGGAAACATCACAAAGGACTGGGAAAGCCTCCATGCATGCCTTTGTTGATCCCATGTTCCCAAATCATCACTGATCCCAAGACTCCAACACAGAGACAGCCTAAAGCTATGTCTTACGAACAGCTGGATACATAGCATCTCAAAAAAAATGACTAAGAGAAGGGCTAGGTTAGAAATGGCTTCAGGACCCAAACCTCCTCTGCCATTATGACTGGTTTATGTGTATAGAAGATTCTGCCAATGTAATAAAGCAGGAAAAACAAATGAAAATTACTAACCTTTGACGGGAAGAGAACAGACTATTTTTTGCTTTTCAAATAGTAAGTAACTATGTGAGGGATGAATTTATCTGAGCACTGTTAAAACTAGTGCTTATTCAAGAGCATGGCCATAAAATAAACATAAAAACTACAAAAACACAGAAGTCAGTGGTTCCATTCAATAGCTAAGAGCCAGCTAGAAACTTTAATGGGGAAAATATTCTGTTTGTAACAGCTTCAAGTTACAAATTTATAAATGTCTAAGTACAAACTTATTAAGGCAGGATGTATGCAATAAAACTGATAAATTTTATTAAGCTACATTTAAAAACTCAATAAAATGGAAGATACACCAAGGCTTTAGATAAGAAAACTTAATATTTTAAAGATGCTAATTCTTCACCAATTAACATACACATTTAAGGCATTAGTGAAAAATCCCAAAGGTGTTTATGGAATTTATTAAAAAGGGCATAAAGTTCATCTGACGAAATAGTCAAAAATATTTTTTCAAGGAGAGGGAAAACACACATAGTATTAAGATAATAAGTGTCATATAAAGTAGCATTTTATGAGCATAAAACTATGCTGAGAAATGAAAATATATTTGGCCTGAGGCAGATTCTAGTCTATAATATAGTAACAATTGAGGAAAGATTATTTAATGGATGATTTACGATTAGGAGGAGAATAAAATTAGAACACGGCTTCAACTGCCCTCACCCAATAAAAAGTAATTCCAGATGGCTTAACTTTTTAAAGATATAAAACGATCAAATAACTGAATATCTACATCATCACAGAATGGAGTTGATGCACAAAAGCGAAGTATAGAGTCATAAATCTTACATATGGTCAGGGAAGCACCCTTGCTAATCAATCTGACATATTGTAAGACACTGTCTGACTACTGTCAATCACTGGTGAATTTCCCAAAATGGTAGCACTGCCACTGTGGAAACCACCATGAATGTGTTTAGTAGGCAAACAACAAAGTGGGTGGATGAATGTTTTGTAAGGTGGATGAACCCTTAATCACCTTAATATATCAATGCATGGGAAAAAAAAGAAAGAAAGAAAGAAAGAAAGAAAGAAAGAAAGAAAGAAAGAAAGAAAGAAAGAAAGAAAGAAAGAAAGAAAGAAAGAAAGAAAGAAAGAAAGAAAGAAAGAAAGAAAGAAAGAAAGAAAGAAAGAAAGAAAGAAAGAAAGAAAGAAAGAAAGAAAGAAAGAAAGAAAGAGAAAGAAAGAAAGAAAGAAAGAGAGAGAAAGAAGAAAGAGAGAGAGAAAGAAAGAAAGAAAGAAAGAAAGAAAGAAAGAAAGAAAGAAAGAAAGAAAGAAAGAAAGAAATAGAAAAAGAACTGAAAAAAGCCAACCCCCAAATTCATAAATACAAATGAAAAAAATAGATGAAAGTGAAGCATTCCTCTCAGGTGATCAGTGAAGCTGAATGTAAACAACAAAGAATTACCTTTTCTAACACACTTTCCTGCAATGCCACCAGCAACTTGGAATTGGTTTAATCTTTCTAGAATGCAAATGGCTTTTTTGCTTCTTTTTGTTTTTATTTAAGAGGAGTGAGAGTCGGTGTCAGAGCTGCAGATGGTTTAGAGACTGCTCCTGGCTTGGTTGAGGGACCTGAACTAAGATTGGCTGCATGCAAGGCAAGCCCTGATACTATCTCTCCGGTTCCTAAAAGGCAATTGTTGTAATAACACCCAGAGACAATAGAGATGAGGGCTGGAAGGACTGGCCCATGATATGAAGCTTACCACAAAGAGGGGTGAGTTCAGTTAAAGACATAACTACACTGACAACTGGTCATGACAATGGTATTGACTGAGAGAAACAGAATGCCTAGCTTGAATACAGGCAAAGTGTAGGGGAGGAGCTAAAAAGGTTGGGGGGGGGCACTGGTGGTGGGAAGGTTGCACTGATGAAGGGTGGTATTCTTTTTTTATAACTGAAACCCAACCACAAACATGTTTGTAATCATGGTGCTTAAATAAATACATTTTTTAAAAAAGGCAATTGTTAGTAAAATGGCAACTAAGGGGGCCAGAGTGATAATACAGCAGTAGGGTGCTTTCATTGTACGTGGTTGAACTTAGTTTAATTCCTAGCACTGCCTATGGTCCCCTGAACCCTGCCAGGAATGATCCCTAAGCATAGAGCCAAGAAATAAGCCCTAAGCACCACTGCATGTGCCCCCCTCCCAAACAAAACAAATAAAAATAACAGTTAGCTAACTACTTTATATAGTTCCCCCGGGCAAGGTATATCTGAGTTAGTCATTTGTATGTCTATGTACGTATGAGTGTACCGGGATAGAGATAGGACTGGGCATAGTATATCTCAATATGTTGCTGAGTATACAAAAGACACCCTTGTGGAGTTGACTTGCCTATGGCTCAAAGTGTGCTCTCTGGAGCCAGAGGAGGGGGACTGGAATCCTCTCTGCCACTTGTGCAATGTGGCCCTTCATTGTGACCCTAGTTTGTTCTCTATCAATGGAGCAAACTCTCTAGCCTCTCTCCCCATGTGCTCAATCGATTGCTGGCTTGCAGACTACCTTGTATTCTAGCCAGCCCCTTAAGCTGGGTTGTTGGATTGAAGCCTCATCCCTCCTTTCTCCCTAGGTAACTTGACCTTACCTGCAAGACCCCGCCCATTCCTGGGAGGGGTCTTGGAAAAGGTAGATAAGGCCTTTGACCCAGGGGATTAGGGTCTTTGGTCTCTGCCCTTTTGGTCTTTGGCCAGCTTGGAGGTGAAAGGGAAGATGGCTGAAAGGAGTTAAGATGCAGGGCTAAGAATGGCTGTGCTTGAAAGGTTATGATGTAGGCCACACACAGGTGGTGAATAGGGTATGAATAAAGCTGATGCTTCCTGATGCCTGTCTCTGGATGAGTCTGATTCCGCCGATCACCTAAACCTGGGACCAGCCAGCTGGATGGGGGTTGCGGAGCCAGGTGGCCTGGGATGACAGAGAAAAATCCATCCACCTCCATCCTCCACATCCATCCTTAATTATTTAATGCAACAGTTGGATTAACCAGGCTCCAACCCATTCGATATATGCTTGTTACCCATTGGTCCAAAGCACCTTTTGGATTGGTACCTTTGACAACAGGTTCTCCACCTGAGGGTTTGGTCTGGCACTTCCTAATAAAGACCCTGGGTCTCAGGAAAAAGCCTCTTTGGCAGCTTCAGTTTTCCACCATTGAGCTATCTGCTTCTTAGGAGCAGAAGGCTTGTGTGTAGTTCCTGAATTTGGTTTTTATCCCTTTAACCATGTGTGGGTTATTTCCTGCATTTGGCATTTGCTTCCAGACTTGCATTTCTCCAATGCCCTGGATTTGGGGCACGAGGCTTCCACTTCATTGGGCCCTTACTTCTTCCTGATCCTCCCCATCTTTTTACCCATCATCCTTAACAAGCAGACCTAACTGGGTCATCAGAAGTTGGCACAAGCTTATGGGCCAAGGTCCAAAACTCCTCTAGCTCTGCCAGCAGCCTCCTGGTTACTGAGTGTGGCCTTCTCACCCCCACATCTTCACACTTCAAATGCCCTTGGTGTCTGGTGTATCTATGCAGACGCCCCAAGGGTAGAGAAGTTAATGCCAGGAGCCAACCCTAAAAATCTGAGTCCCATCTACACTGGGCCCCTTATCTACCCCTACTCTTGACCAAGAGTTAGCAACTGCAACCCTTCCTTGGCCATTCCTCACCCCACTGGCCACCAAGACCAACTTTGTCTCTGGCTACCTGAAGGGCCTTGGTGAGTTTCACCTGATCATATTTCTATGGATTTGTGTTCCAGATAACCTCAGGATTGAGTCTAGCAGTGTCTACCACAGAGCAACTTGCTGCCATTTTTTTTCTGCACCTTTGCCCAGGCAACTGTGACTCATCTGATCCCCCTTCAACTCCGCTGTCCTCGGAAAAGGGAGTTCCCCAACTCCCAGACCCCAGTGTACCCATCAGGTGAACTATGACCTGGAGAGGGATCCTAACTGTCCAGGGTCATCTCCTGAGCTTCGTTCCTGGGGGAGAAGCACTGGGCTCATGATACCTCCACAGGATGCTGCCTCACATGACTCAGACACTCCTCATGACATGTTGAGAGGGACAGCTGCTCTCACAGGCTCATGTTCCCCAGGAAGAAACCAAGGCACAGAAAGTCCAATCAATCATGTGTGTTCAGCATAAGAGAGTGATATAGCAAAGGTTTAAACCTGGCCTCAGAGCCTGTGCTCCAACCCCCCCCCCCCACTCTCCTGAGAGCTAACTGATGCAGGAGTTGGGGAGTTCCAGCAGCACCCCGAGACTCAGCCAGCACTAGTCACTTGGCTTTTCTGCTTCTTTCTCTATAGATCTGTGGGATCCCAGATGTACATGTGGGAGCTCTGAAATGCCACAGATCAGGTGTGAACTTCTGCCACTGTCATCACCAGTGGTGGCCTGGCCAGTCTTGGCCCTCTGGTCACCTCATCTGATTTGCTCCCATTGCCCTCTTCAGTCCTAATTCCCCCCCAACCACAGGCACCCACCCACCAGCAGATGAATTTCTCTGCAGCCACACCCTGCAGGGTGCTCAGCAAAACTCTAATGACTGAAGGACACCAGGATGGCTCTAGAAGTGGAGGGACAAACAATGCACCCAGGAGAGATCAGTCCAATTGGTGATTGCAACTGGTCACCTCAGTCCCAAGGAATGGATATCAGTGAGACCCTGGCATAAGAACCATATCATCCCCATTATCCATCTGAGCCCAGATCCTGGTGAGGTCAAGCCCAGCTCTCACCCAGTCCTGGCCACCCGACCTTCATCAGGCCTCTCTACAGGTGCCCTGGGTGCCAGCTGTCCCTCCCTGTCCTCCCCTTCCTGTTTCCCTAGCACTAGGCTCAGCCCTAGGCTCCCACAACCTAACCCCAAGGAGTCCTCCCAAACTCAGTTCCAACACCCACAGCACAATTGTTACTCACTTTGGGTCCAGGCAGGCCAGGGAGGCCCGGGGTTCCGTACGGCCCAGGAGGACCCTGGAAGGGAAAGGAAAGACACAGTGAAGGTAGTCGTTGGCAGTGCTAATCACCCCCTCATACCCACTTGTGCAGCATAACCCTCATAGTGGCTTGTTTGGCAAGGGGCCTTCATGTAGAGCCCAGGTCCACACAGCATATGTCCTCTTACCCTGCCCATAGAGTTCTGTTTTGGGACAACACATGGTGCTGTTCTCATTGGGGCTACTCCTGGCAAGGCAGCTGGGAGCCTGAACCAGGCGGTGCCAGGGATCAAACTTGGGCTTCTTACATGCAAAGCCTACAAGCTCAAGTTCTTTTCCTGTTTATTTGTTTGTTTTGGGGCCTCCCCTGGAAATGCTCAGGGCTTGCTCCTGGCTTAACACTTAGGAGTCACCCTTGGCGGTGCACAGGGGACCCTATAGGATGCCAGGAATCAAACCCGGTTAACCATGTGCAAATGCCATAAGCAAATGTCCTACACACTGTCCTAGTGCTCTAGCTGTTTAGGAGCCTCCCTGGCTATCCCTTTACTCTCTTTACTCCCAAGCTGGCACCTGAGTGATGCCCAGAAGAAGCCAGTGCTCACAGAACTCGCCCGAGTCTATCCAGTTGCATGAGCACAGCTGGGCTTCTACCTCAGAAACATCAGCAGCCCTGAACCCTGAAATGTCACCATCCTCTCACACTCCTCCCCGCTCACTCCACCCCACCGTGTGCTTCTTGGGGCTCAAAGCACAGCGCTCCTAGCTTCTCTTCTCAACATCTGGAACTTTCTCCTTTGATGGATTCTGCCTGTCAGATTGCTACAGAGGATTCCAGGCCTGGCTCGGAGGGAACTTTCTGGAACCTCTCCAGCCTCCAAGGAAACACTCACCCTTTAGACCTGATGGCCTGGGAGCTGGGAACACAGTGAAGAAAATGATTTCTTCTCCACCAAGGTTCCTCCTGTGTGTGACCACCACTGGATTCCTACTAACTACGACTTCTGGGGCCCCAAAGGGGGTGGGGTGGGGGGAGAGTACTGGTCCAGATCTCAGATCTCAGATCTCAGAGCAGAAAGATGGCCGAGTGACAATTGGGACTCACACCTGCTGGCCTCCACTCTGGCGCTGATTTGTGCTGCTGGCCTTTCCCAGGCCATATTGGAACCCCGGAAAAGAACGTCATAAGAATGTCTTGCTGCATCCACCAGGGGCTCTGGACTCTGGCCTGACCGAGCAGCCTGGTCAACAGAGGTGGTAGCAGTGGGTTGCCCCTGGGTTGGGGGGGGGGTGTCTTAGTCCAGTAGAAACAATCTGGGGTTGGAGGAGGGGAGCTCCGCAGTGGTGCCCACGCACGCAGACCTCCAAGCACACCTCCTTGTCTCTGGGCCCTCTTGACCCATTTGGCTGACTGTAAACTTTGCTTCCTTCCTCCCTCTCTGTGGCCAGCTCCCAGCTGCAGCCTGTTACATTCCGACCGAGGCACCTCCCTCTTTTTGATGCTTCAGAGGGGAGCCTCCTCTTCTCTTCAAGAAGAAACTAGGCTTCGAGTTTGCTCAGCCTGGGGTGTGTATGGTGGGGTCCCTTGAGAACCTCCCTTCAAAATACCTAATGCCCGAGCTCTCATGAAAACTGTGCCCTGGCACCTATGAGAACCTGAATGCCAACCTACTGCCCATTACAAGCCTTCGTAGGCCTGCCTCAGTCTCCCCACCTGGCTGGTGAATAATGGGGAGCTGTGGACCTCTAAGCACTTGAAAGAACAATATTCAGCCAAGCCAGGCTCCTGGGACCTACTAACCTCAGCCTGAAGTGGGCAAGCAAAGGTAAGGAAGCAAAGTTTGAGGATCCCTCCCCTCAAAGCCCAGCCATGTTCCCAGTTCCCTCACAGACAGAATGCCGACGGCCCCCATCTGCAGCTCGTGAAAGTGGGGGCTCCCTTCTTCTGCCCCTCCTCAGACACTGCCTTGCAGAGAAATGAAGTACATAGTTGACTAGAAGCCAAACAGGCTGATTCTATAAATGCTACAGCCAGGCCAGCCGGCTGGGGTGGGGGAGGTCTCAGGGGTTCCCCAACATCTCTCAGAGGATGGGGCAGGGGTGGGGCATGGTGCAGAGGTGGAAAGGGACATGCTACCAAACTTCAGTGACCTCAGGCCAGGTTCTGCTGGTCCCGGCGTCCCGCAGCTGTCGCCTGTACAAAGAGGCGCTGTACTGGGCGGTTCTGGCCTTGGATTCTATTATCTCTGGAATTTTATGATCTATGGAATTTCCAGTCTAGAAACAGGACGATGGAGAGTGGGGAGGGTACACAGGGAGTTTGAGAAGAATGTCAGGAGAATCTCTCACTCGCTCCTGGAATTCCAGGCCTGGGGGGAACCAAGCCCCAAGCTTTTTACAGCTAGAGAAACTGAGGGCCAGAGAAGTGAAAGACGTTGGCTCAAGATCAAGCAGCTTTGGCAGGGGCTGTCAGGGTTTTTTTCTGTGACACTATTTACCCAGCATCTGTTGCAGGGACTGTCCCCGGGCCTCATGGCAGAGAAGCCACCAGGCCTCGTGGCAGAGAAGCCATCAGGCCTCACTCAGGCCCATGAAAAGCTCTGCACTCAGAAATCATTCCTGGCAGGCTCAGAGGGACATACGGGGATGCCTCAAATCTAACCCGGGTCCATCCAGGGTTGGCCACATGCAAAGCAACCGCCCTTCTGCTATGCTATCTCTCCAGCCCCTAAAAGAATTTTTTTTAAGGAGGGCTGGGAAGACAAGTGAGATGCAGTGATAGACATGATGTCACAAAAAGTGGCCAGTGACACGCAGAAGGGCAGAAGTACTGTTGCAAAAAAAGGGCAGTGGCATTTGATCTAACAGAGCCCCAGATATGGGGAGAGGCCCAGGAAGTAGAGGAAATAGAGGTGGGGGGCTAAGAGGAGGTGTGAGGGCACCAGGAGACACCCCGAGGCTGGGATGCTCGTATCAGGGCCTTCTGCATGCAGCTCTGTGGCTAGCCAAGTCCCCCAGACCTCTGTGTTCTCCAGCTCTGCGCACTTGCTCCATGGGGCTCGGAAGCCAGGAGGAAATGCCCCATCAGAGAACAGATTCCAGAGCCTGGGACCCAAAGCACAGGGCCAGGACTGGGGAGAACCAGTGCTCAAGTAATGACATAACCAGAGCCTGGGCTCCAGGCTAAAAACATGTGCCAGGCACTTATCTGCTAGGCCTACGCGAGGCACCCAGCGTGGGAAAGGCTGGTTCAGCCAGGACACAAATGCCAGGCTTGTGGGTCTGTTATTCTGAAGCAGGGGACACATTTCTCTCTAGGGGATACCCCTATCCTCCACTCCACCCCAGGAACTCAGTGCATGGTTCTCTGATCCTGCCTCTGCCATTTTCTAGATGCTCAACATTCTCATCCGAGCCTAGTGACAGTAGCGATGTGTCCAGGTTCGTCCTGAAGACAACTCAGGATACATGGACACTGAGGCTCACAGGAAGGTATTCATGGCATGTCATAGTCATGCTTTCCACAATTTTCAGGAAAAGCAATCAACATAAGGACACCTTCTCCCCCATCCCTGGCACAACCCTGGGAGGGTATCACTACCCCCAAAATACCTCTGCTGAAGAAGCAAAAACTAGCTAGCTTTTTCCTACACGTGTCAGCAGCCAAGGTGTGCATTTTATGGAATCCTGTCTCCTTTGAAGGAGGCTGAGATACCTGCCACAGAAATAGAGGGCCCCCAAATAGGTGACAAGCGTCTCAAGTTGTCATCTAGGAGCCCTGAATCTACTCCTTTGGACAAAGTAAGACATGAAAGGAGGGACAGGGTCAGCCTGAGGACACTGCCAAGGCTGGAATCTCAGAGCCTCTGGTCACAGCTCCCAAGGCCACTTACCCGAGGACCTCGTGCACCAGGGGGTCCAGGAAGTCCTGGCAGCCCAGGGGAACCCTGCAGAGAAAGTAAGAAAATAGTGTCAGTCATGGGGATGGGAATTCAAGCAGCCAGTCAATAAAAAACTCTGTCCAGGGCTCTGGACATGAAATGGAAATCCCCATGATGGAAACATGCTTTAAGGCCTGCTGGCCTAAAGAACTAACTTCTGCTCTTTAGAGTTTTGGGGCTTACAGCACTGTTTTCTCTCTGTGTCTCTTTGAAGTTTTTATCTCTTATTACTCAGCTCCCTTATTCATGGTATCTCTCCCTCCAAAAAGCCTCCCCTGGGCCAGAGTGATAGCATAGCAGTAGGGTATTTATCTTACATGCTGCTGACCCGGGACGGACCCGGGTTCAATCCCTGGCATTCCATATGGTCCTCCAGCCTGCCAGGAGCTATTTCTGAGTGCAGAGTCAGGAGTAATCCCTGGGTGCCCAAGGGTGTGGCCCAGAAACCAGACAAAAGAAAGCCTCTCCTGGCTTCTCCCCAACATTGGGCTAATTTGCCTCTTTCCTGTTACTTGAAAGTAAGTTATTAGAAGAAAGTCTGCTTAGAATTCTGTCTCACACACTGGACCTTGATCTCCACACAGGAACAAATGGCCTACGCATTATTTCTGCCTTTCTAAGGTTCATCTCTCTATTGAAAAAACTAAATGAGGGGTTGGAGAGCTAGCACAGTGATAGGGTATTTACTTGCATGCAGCTGACCCGGGAAGGGCCAGATTTGATTCCCAGCATCTCATATGATCCCCCAGCCTGCCAGGGGCGATTTCTGAGTGCAGAGCCAGGAGTGACCCCCTGAGCGCCGCTGAGTGTGACCCAACAACTAACCAACCAACCAACCAATAAATAAATAAATAAATAAATAAATAAAATTTAAGAGAAAAAAAAAAAAAAACCTAAATGAGTGAGCAGGAGATGGCAGGGACCATCCAGATTCCCTGCAGAGTCAGAGTGAAGATGGAACCAAAGGTGAGAAATTGCACCAGGCAGCATCTTGACCTGTCCAAGGCAGTGCCAGTATCCACGGTGGAAGGCAAGGCTTTCCTTCCTTCCTGGTCTTTTGGAGCCACACTCAAACCAATGTTCAGGATTTATTCCAGGCTCTGTGCTTAGGAGTCACTCTGGCAGTACTTGAATAGAGTAGAACACATGCAAAACAAACACCTTTATCCTCCAGCCCAGGACTGTCTCCCTAGCCCATAATAAAGTATTTCACATTAAAAACCTCCACATTTTGACAGTCAGTGAAGACACACTTAGGAGACTATGGTATTGTGCAAACATAAGTGACATGTACCAGGCAATCTAAAGCATTCAGGATGCTTTTATCGTGCTGCACCCCACCTTCATCACAACCCCCACCCCCCACCCTGCCCCAAAAACCTGCAACTACTTTTATTTTTTTTTTTTTTGTTTTTGGGTCACACCTGCCAGCGCTCAGGGGTTACTCCTGGCTATGTGCTCAGAAATCACTCCTGGCTTGGGAGACCATATGGGATTGGGGGGGGGGGGGTGGATCGAACTGAGGTCTGTCCTGGGTCAGCTGCATGCAAGGCAAAAACCCTACCACTGCGCTATCGCTCTGGCCCACCATCATTTTCTTATCACAAAGGAAGAGCGGCTGTCCCCAGTTCTTATTAAGCAGCTAACTCCCTTTGCTCATGTCCCCTTTTGGCCCTGCCTTGCGGAGAGACCTCATTTGGGTCCCACATCCTTCCCTGTTCCCCCCACAAAGGGTTCAATTACTTCTGTGTCATCATATCTTGCAGAAGCAAATCAGAATGTGAAAGGAAAAAAAAAAAAAAAGAACAGAACCAGAAGACTTTGGAGGAAGCCAGGCTTTCGAGGATGTGTGAGGCCTGGGGAATTCATTTGTTTCAAATAACCATCAAGGAGATTCCAGATCTCCTGGCCAGAGTGAAAAAAATCAGTGTTGAAAACCCAGTCCGGCTTGGCTGGTAATTAATCCAGCGCTCATGCTGGGCAGCCTCTGCTCCCAGTTTTGTGAAGGCCACGTGTTTAGAACCCATGAATAAAGATCAGGAGAGCCATCCAGACAGGCAGAGAGAGAGGCCAAAGTCCTGGGGTCAAAGAACTCTGAATGGAAGCAGGAAGTCTTAGGCCAGCCTGGGTCATCTCTGAACAAATCTCTCTTCCTCCCAGACTTTGAGGGCTGGGTGGATGGTCCTCCTGAGTTTAATCTGCAGAAAAGAGAGATTTAGGGGTCCAGCTCACTCTCAGTCCTCCCTCTGAAAACGGTAGAATACACTTCTGGGTCTCTCCCCTCCCCCAGAACAACCCAGATACCAGTTGTGTGTTTGTTTCTGGACAGGCTATTGCCAGCTTACAAGCCTCCATTCTTTTTGAATTTAATAATTAATCATTATTTTTAATATTTTATTTATAGATTAATTGATTGATTGGTTTTGGGTTCACTGCTGGTGGCACTCAGGAGTCACCCCTAGCTCTGCACTCAAAAATTGCCCTGGCAGGCTAGGGGACCATATGGGATGCCAGTAATCGAACCAGGTTCCTCCAGGGTCACTGCATGCAAGGCAAACACCCTACTGCTCTGCTGCACTATCTCTCCAGCCCCTAATAATTATTATTATTTAGGTTTGGGGTTACTCCTAGCTCTGCTCTCGGGGTTCACTTCTGGTGAATTCAGGGATACCAAGAATTGAACCTTGGTTGGCTACATCCAAGCAAGCACTAACTCTACTATCACTCCAATCCCAGCAAGTCTCTCTTTTATGACTGAAATGAAGGGCCAGGGATGTTATCTTAGTGGAAGAGCATATATATGCCTTTCAGGCATAAAACCTGGGTTCAATCTCTGGCACTACAGAAACAAACCAGCAAAACATGGTCGCTGTGAATTGAGACTTTCATTTCCTGGATGGCTGAGGAGCAGACACTCTCCAATCTGATCTCCAAGGAAAGCACAAGTCCTGAAGCACATTAAAACTATCCTACAGCAAGTTATTGCTTCTTAGCATAAGCAGCTAGAACCTTCCCAAGTCAAAACTCTAAAGCATTTTTTGGAGCTCTGTTTTGGACAGACACAGCAAATACTTTCTCTTCTTAGAGGACTCCTCTGCCTTGGCCCTGTGGTTTTGAAGGTAACCCAGAAGGTAAGTGAAAATCAGGATTAAGGCAAAGCATTTCTGTCTCATTCTTGCCAAAATCTCTGAATGGGGAAGAAGCCAAAAAGAAGCTCATTGGAACAAAGTAACTTTCCCAAAATCACCCAACTCATGGCCAAGCCTGGTTCAGCATGAAACATGTGTCCCCCCCACACACACACACGCACACACACCACAGCCCCCTTCATATGTTTTGACCAGGTGTGTGCAAACCGGGCATCTCAGACGCAGATTTCCTATCTGGGTCCCTTCCCACACCCCTGACTATGCAGTGAAGGGGGGGGCGTTTTCATTTCATCTCTAGCCTATTGCAAACTTTTTCATCCTTGAGAGAAGTGCAGAGAGGTGCCAGTTTCTAAGAGGATGTTAGGTCTGGTGCATAGTCATCCTAGGGACCTTCCCTCTGGACATTTCTCTTGAAAAAGCCAAAGATCACTCAATGCTACAGCAAACCTTCATCCTCCACATCTCCAGAGAAGCTGCCAAGTGTCCCCCAGAGACCAGGGCCTGGTTTGGGAGCATCTACTCACCTTCTTTGCCTATGCTGCACCCTTGGCGCTCAGCGACCAGCTGCACTCGCCCCCTGACCTTTGCACTTTGTAAGTGGGTAGTTCTGCTCCCCACTCCCGGATCCGAGCCGCTGCCTGTTCTCGGAGCAAAGAGTGGAAAAAAAACCCACTTCTTTCCAGGGCCTGAGCAATGACTAGAAATGATTCACAAGGCTGGGGCAGGAGGGGGCAGGGGGATTTTCCACCCCATGCTGCAAACAACAGGGCCTCTGAGAGGGCCAGGAGCAGGGGGATGGGAGCAGCGGGGGCTGCAGGCCTGTCTGGGGGAGGTAGATGAGGCCAGAGTTCCAGATTCACGCAAGAGAAGTCATGGTAACCACCATCAGCCTCTGCTCCGGGCTTCCCCCAGAAGGTCCTGGCCTCAACAGACGGCCCAAAGGGAACCCCGGTCACTGAACAAGCCCACCCTTGTGTCCAGCCTCAGGGGATGCCTGAGCAGCTGGCAGACAGAAGGAAGGGCTGGCAGGCACGACCAGGGACATTGAGCAGAGAGAGGAAGTATGAACATCCAGGCCTGCCATAAGGCCCAGATCAATATCCTGTAGTCTCTAATCTTGGCTACATTATAGATCATGGTGGGTATCTCACTCTCCAGAGATCCTCCCGTCTCTGAGTACAAGAATCTCTCCCAGGGCCCCATGATTGGGAAAGGAATTCCCAGTGGACAGAGCTGCTCTCTGTGGCCTTGAACAAGGCATTCATCTCTAGGCCTCCAACTGTTTTGAGCTGTAAAATGGGCTCATGAAGCATACTGGTCCAAATTCCATGTACATGGTGGTAATTTTAGGACTTGGACCACAACCCCAGTTGGCCTAGTGTCTGGCTGGCTGGCTGGCTGGGCTGGGCCAGTAGGAAGCACCAGCAGGAGATTGGACAGAAGGTGAGGCTGTTGAATACTCACCCTGATGGGAAGGGGTGCCCGATCTGTCAGAGATGCTGGCTGTTCACAGCTGAAATCTCATTGGTTCTGGAAATGCCCCTAGAGCACTGCACCTTTGGGGACCTTCTCCCCCACCCCCAAATGAGCTCCCTGGATGTGCCCAATCCTCTGTCAAACATGCAGCCCATACACCCTCTTTCCCAGGCTCCGTGTCTTACCTTGATCTGTACAAGATCATGGAGCCTGCACTGCCCCCCATGCAACCCCACAAAACCATAGCCCAGCAATCACCCTTTCAGTGCTGGGCATGCCCAGTAAGGTCTCAAGGTCCAGTTCTTATTGCTTTTGTCTATTTGTCTTTGAGTCACACCTGGCAATATTCAGGACTCAGGACTTACTCCTGGGGATCCTGGGGGACCTTATAGGATGCCTAGGATCAAACCTAAGTCAATCACATGCAAGACCAGTGATCTACCCAGCCCGCCAGCCCCCATTTCTAAATATCAACTGTGTGGAACACAGAGATATCCTGCAGCCACCTGGGTGCTGGTGGCAGGGTTCAAACCCACACAAACCAGTCCAGGACGGTGGAGCCAAGTCAGATGCATAAATTAAAAAAAGGTGGGGCAGCAGTTGTGCCTTTAACCCTTGCTCACATGTCCATCAGTCCTGTTCCTATTGATCCCTGCTCCACCCCTTGTGCTCCCTTTCCAAGAGCAAAGACAGACTCTAAGCAAGACTCTTGGAGCCCGTACAAGCTGGCACCCACCTTCCCCACTCTTTTTCTGAGATCAAGCCCCACCTTAACCGCATAGCAAACTCAGTGGCTGCATGTCACCAGGATCCATTTTTATTTCAGCATTTTCTATTTCTCACCCAATCTGCAGACCCGCCCTGGAAAGAGGGATGGCACCAAATTTCCAGATCCCAGAAGCTCTGGGAGGTTTGGTAACCTCCCAGATTTGGAAGATCACACAGCACTGAGTACTTAGAAAGCATCTAATTGACATCTCTTGAGAGAGACAAAGAGAAGGGAGGGTTGCCTAAGGGAATGGCTCCAAACCAGGTCATTCTAAACCCTACCCTCAGCCTCTTGCTCCTTCCGCACCAGCCACAGGGATCTGTGTAGCCTCAAGGGAGCCTGGTGAGACTCAGGACAACTGATTTTCTGCAGGGATCAAATTCCTGCTTTCATTTCAGAGATAGTTATGGGGTATCTGCTGCCAGTCAGGCCCTCGGCCGGTCTTCCCAACGTGACGTGATGTGTGTGCAAAAGCCAGTGGCCTACTTGTGAATCTATAATGCCTCTTCTGGGCATGGGGCTTCTGTGTGGCTTCTGTGTGGCCTGTGTTAGACCACAGTTTTCCTGCCCCAACTCACCCAGGCTAGGCTCAGCTTTTCCATGATCCTCCTCACACCCTTCCCCCTCGTTTCTGAGTCTTCTCTGAGCTCCTTGCTCTGTAGCTGCATCTGGCATGCCCTGGTCCCAGAAGTCTGTGTCAGACGTTGTCTATCTGTTCTGTAGCCCTGGAGAGCCACACAAAACAGGCGACAGACTGCCATAGCAGCCCTATAATCACTCAGCAAGGTCCCCTAGTCCCCTAGTCACTTCCAAGCAGGGAACTTTTCTCACACATGCAGGAATCCTTAGCTCTGAGAAGAGGAAAAATGTTTTCCCCAACCCCAATCACTCAGACAAACTTGATGTGTACATGATGGCTTTGACTGTACCCTTCATCTGGCATCCAGCAGGAGGTGGGAGCTATTATTACCTAAAACTCAGCAGCCACAAACGTTGGAGGGTGGGAACTCTGAGCTAGACCGGGGCTGAGTTAGGATTTGAATCCAGCTCTGGAGACAAGTTCTGTGACTTTGGCAACTTTTGCTGAGTTTTGATCTGGATGTTTTGGGGACTGGAGGCAGAGCAAATGAAAGAGAGTAAGCAAAAATTGTCTCATGGAGGGATAATACAGAAGCTGTTAATTAGGGTAAATTTGTTTTGTTTCTGTGTTGAGGCCACATCCGCCAGTACTCAGGACTTACTCCTGGCTATGTGCTCGGGAATTAGAGCAAAGAGAAGCATATGGGAGGTTGGGGATCAAACCCAGGTCAACATATATGAGGCAAATGCCCTACTGCTGTACTATCACTCTGGGCTTCAGCAGTTGATTTTAAGTAAGATATTATTCCTATTATTGGTGTTGTTGTTGTTGTTGTTGTTGTTGTCTAGGGTTTTTTTTTTTTTGCCTTTGTTTTGGTTTTGGTTTTTGGGCCACATCCAGTGATGCTCAGGGGTTACTCCTGGCTCTGCACTCAGAAATTGCTCCTGGCTTGGGGGACCATATAGGAGACCGGGGGATTGAATCACGGTCTGTCCTAGGTCAGTATGTGCAAGGCAAATGCCCTACCACTTGCGCCACTACTCCGGCCCCATTATTGCTTAGTTTTTAAACAACACTTAATAATAATGATAATTACATTATTTACTTTTAAACAACGCCTATCTGTGCTCAGGGATTACTACTGGTAATGATCAGAGGACTATAATGGAATACTGGAGATAGAACCTGGGTAGGCCATGTGCAAGGCCAGTGCCCTATCCTTTGCACCATCACTCTGGCTCCTTATCAAGATATTAACCTCCCTGTGCCACCCAGCAGAGTAGATAAAGATTCTTGTTTTTTTTTTTTTTTTTTTTTCTAATTTTAGTTTTTCTTTTTTGGTTTTTGGGCCACATCCGGTGACGCTCAGGGGCTACTACTCCTGGCTATGTTCTCAGAAATCGCTCCTGGCTTAGGGGACCATATGGGATGCTGGGTGATCGAACTGTGGTTTGTCCTAGGCTAGCACAGGCAAGGCAGGGGCCTTACCCCTTGTGCCACTGCTCCAGCCTCAAGATTCTTGGTTCTTAATGGAGCGAAGTGAGGTTCTATGCCAGTGGAGGATAAGATGAGGGGGCAGTGGGAGGAATGAGGCAAGATGCCAGCCAAGCAGAGGACTGTGACTTTCCTCCTACCCTCGCACCTTCAGAACACACTGGGCACTGCTGCCCACGGCATTTGCCTGCAGCCTGGACCTTTCCTCTGTGAACATAAAGCAGTGCACATATCCTGCCCTCTGGAGCCAGACCCCATGACCTCCTAAGGAGACGCCCACTTGTAGAAGTGGCTTGTAAAGTGCCTGGGAGGAACGACAGAACATTCCATCCAGGCTGAGCTCTTCCTCTGAGGCTGAAGACAGGGTCTGGAACATCTCCAACGGCCCCAGCCTTTAAGGCCCCGAGTTTCAGGGTCCCTGCGCTGACTGACCCTTAAAGGTTAGAACAGCTGGAGCTGGAGGGTAAATGCCGGCACTGCCTCCTATGTGCTGTGTGGCCTTGGGAAAGTTATAGCCCTTTCTGAGCAGTGCCCAGACTCCTTGCTGAGGAGTCTGAAGGGTCCCCAACATTTGTTCACTGAGAGGGGTGACTCTGTAATCAGCAAGAAACTCAAAGCAGAGAGGAGCCACATCACCAAGTCCAGGAACAAAGGGGAAAAAAAAGATGCTTTCTATACCCAAAAAGCACTCGTTTGCTCCAGCTTCATGAGTGTGGCTCTGGCATCCTCGATCTACGCCATAGACAGCTAGTGGGGGCTGGATCCTCTGGTTATGGGGTCCCAGGACCTCAGTCCTTTATAGGAATGAGCCATCTCCTTTCAACCTCTGTGATCTCAGTGTCCATACAGCTTGGAGAGCTGAGCTGGCTGGGCCTCAAGGGACATAGTACCTGAATTGGGTCAGGGAGGACAGAGGGGTTCAAGGATTTTCCCCTCCTTCCTTTCCTTCCTCGGTCCCCAGTTCTCTTCCTGTCCAACTTCTGAACACGGGACTGACTTGAGTAGAATGTTGATGTAATTGCAAAGCAATGCACACCATTTCCATAAGTCCTACAATATGGTTATAATAAGAACAAGCGCCGGGTCCCCTTGGAGACAGGCTGTATAAATATTATTCCTAATGATTATTCAAATGCATCGACTGTGTGTGTGTGCGTGTGTGTGTGTGTGTGTGTGTGTGTGTGTGTGTGTATGTGTGAGTGTGTGTGTAAGTAAGACCCGGGAATCCCCAACATCAGCTACAGTGTGTGTGTGTGGGGGGGGGGGGGTAGGGGAGCTGACCTCCAACACAGATCCGGCGGGTGACTACGGGAAGGAAGAGATTGTAGCAAGAGTCAGTGGGAATCATGCGCCTGGCAAGCAACCAAAGCGGAGGGTCTAGCCTTCTGGAAACTTCTCCCCCTATCTCTCCCCCATCCCCAGGAATGGGATCCAGATGTGAAGGGGATCAGTGGCCCTGGGGACAGTCCCAGGCAAGTCAGACGCAAACATGGAATGTCCCCTTTTCTTGCTGAATGCTCAGGCCCCTCCCCACTGACCCTGTTCACCTCCAAACTCCTCCTCCAGGGCCACAAAGAAGAGATACGTGGGCAGGAAGGAGTCTGGGGTGAGGGGATCCTGAGTGGACAGAGACCAGCTGCACCGAAGGCCTGTCAGGAGCCAACACTGGACAGGAACTGGCCTGGCCGTCTCCACTAGCCCCTGACCCACAGCTCTCACTTTCCAGCCCCAAATTGACTACTGAGTCTTTTCTTTTTTGGGGGGGGGTGGGGTCACACCTGGTGGCGCTCAGGGGTTACTCCTGGTTCTGCGTTCAGAAATCTCTCCTGGCTCGGGGAAACATATGGGATGCCAGGGATTGAACCCAGGTCTGTCCTGGGTCAGCTGCGTGCAAGGCAAATGCTCTACCACTGTGCTATCACTCTGGCCCCTACTCAGTCTTTTCTAAGAAAAGAACTTCTCACATTGCTTCAGTGCTAGTGATACGTTAAGATTTTGCAAGCAACACCACATGGGCCAAACCAAACACAACATCGACTCCCCATGTGTGATCTTGGTCATAAACGCTCAGACTAGCTGAGGGGCAAAGTCAGGATTGCTGGCCTGGGAGGTGAGTGGCCCGGAAGCAGCAAATTCCTGGTTTTCTGGGGCGACACCTGTACCACTGATTGGCTTAGCCAAGAATGGCCTGTGGTCAGCCCCGATCAGAACTGCCATGATTGCGCATACGCGCACATTTGTGTGTGTGTGTGTGTGTGTGTGTGTGTGTGTGTGTGTGTGTGTGTGTGTGTGTGTGGTGGCAGGAACCAAACACATGTAGAGCAGGTGCTTTTCGCTGAGCCATCACCCTGGCTGGCCCTGACCTTGCCAGCGATGTTCTGCCTGAAGCCACAACTACCAGGTCAGCCCCAATGGATCTGTGCAATGACCATGTAATGGGCACAGCAGAAGTAGAAAGTGTCATTATGAATTTGAGTCTGACTCTAAGCTGCTTTTCCTATTCCCTGGCCATCCCATGTCCCATCCACTCACTCAGGTGACACAGAGATCCCACCACCTCCCACCCACCACAAAGTCTTACCGGTAATCCACAGTCTCCCTTGGGCCCCGGAGGTCCCATCAGTAGTGGGAATGGCGTGGGTCCTTCCAGGTGGAAGAAGGCGTAGCCACTGGTGGTAAACTGAGGGGTGGAGGTCAGGAGCCGTGCTGGGATCAAGGCTGGAGCTGGCGGTGTCTGCTGGCTAGGACTGGGCCCCATGGTTGGATGGGTCCACAGAACAATGCCAGATGCCTTGCCACCACGGCTAAGGGACACAGGCTTTGGGGAGCCACTCTGGGATCGGGCTTTTTTGGTGGCGGATCCAGTGGGTTTTCGACTTCGGGTAGGCCCAGAACCACCAGGAGAGAGGCCCAGAGGAATTGCTGTGGCTGGTGGCTGTAGGGCCCTGAGGGAGCTGGGATTGGGGAGCAGTGAGAGGGGCAGGACTGTGGGCACGGAAGACCTGACTGTGCTGTTGAGGGCAGGGACTGGCCCACTGGCACGGCCGCTCTTGGGGTGCTGCTTGCGAGCCTGGCCTTTTTGGGTGGAAACGGGCTTTTTAGAGGTGCCTGTGGCAGGAAGCAGAGGCTGAACACTAGTGGTGGGAGGTCTGGGTGAGGTGGGTTTTTTCTGGGTTGGCTTCCTGGTGGCCCCAGTGGCGGCTACAACAGGAACTGGGTGGACAGTGGGGTCTGGCTTCTTGGTGACTGGAGCTGGTTTTGTGACAGGAGGGGGAGATGCCTTGTGGGAACGGCGGGGGCTTTTGAGTGGAGCTACTGAAGGATGAGGGGTGGAGGGTTTGGCACGGTGGCTTTTGGGGTGCTGAGTGGCGCTGTTTTGGCTGGGGGGATGCTCAGACCTGGAGGAGTGAGTGGGAGAGGCTGGGAGCACAGAAGAAAGCACTTTCTTCTTGGCCAAGAGCGTGGCAGGTGGCCGTGGGGTCTGGGCTGGGGAATGCCGGGGAGCGGCCACACTGCTGGTCCTCAGTGGCTTGGTGGGCCTGGCAGACGCCATGGTCACCCCAGCTCCTCGACTAGCCAGGCGAAACTGTAAAGCAGGTGCGAATGTGGTCAGGTTCTGCAAGCCCAAAAAGTCTGATTCCGTGTGCAAGGCCAAGGGTGGGCCAGAGTCTGCGTGGGGGAGGGCTCCTACCCAGGGCCAGGGTGCATGGGCCTGCCCACACTCCTTTCTCAGGAGGGTACAGTAATTGTGAGTAGCCTGCCCCACAGGGTGGATGCTGAAATGGCACAGAGCCCCCTCAAAGGGCACCGTTTGGGGGTTCAGCTTTCCAAAGAGGAAGGATCCCTGGGGGTCCAGGGCTGGGTCCCGGGTAAAAGGCAGTGAGATGGGTGTCCGGCGCTGGCCACACGCCGTCACCAGGGTAACCGAGCGACCTCGGAGCTCCAGCGCCAGGTGATGCCAGCTGCCATCATGCACGTCCAGGTCGAAGGCCACCGAGTGTCGAGGCCCCAGATGGACGACCGTCTTGCCAGGGACAAACTGCAGGCCCAGTTGCAGCTGTTGCTTGTGGCTGCGCACGGTGAAGAGGAAGGCATGATTGAGCCGATGGGAGCAGAGGCTCAGGACCAGTGCCAACTTGGTGCCCAGGATGCTGGGAATGATGGCAGACGTTGGTGCCTGTAGTCGGGCCCGCTGGGTAAAGATGAAGCCCAAAGGGAAGGGAATGACTCCAGGTGGCGCAAGGCCCCGGCCACCCACCGCCTTTGTCCAGCTGAGACCCAGCCGCTGCAGGACATCCACATCTAGGGGGTGGAGAAGAAGGGGAGACTGTGAGGTCTGCGGCTGCAGCAGCCCCCCATTCCTGGGCCTCCAGAAGACCCATCCCCCGGTGCTAACTGGCCATGCATTCAAGTGACAAGGACATGGCCCCAGGGTTGTGCAGAGCTGGAGCTGATCCAGTGTGGCTGCATAATCTTTACGCAAAATGATTTTGAAAACACGGACCCTGTTGGGGTCAGGGAAATGGCTAAAAGGATCGAACACATTCGAGCATGACCAGGGATGGTCCCCCAAACCCAAAACAAAAAAGAATAAAAATAGAAAACAGAGACTCTGGGATCAGATTGGTAGCACAGTGGCAGGGCGTTTGCCTTGCAAGTGTCTGACCCAGGATGGACCGGGGTTCAATCCCCAGCATCCTATATGGTCCCCTGAGCCTGCTAGAAGTGATTTCTGAGTGCAAAGCCAGGAGTAATCCCTGAGTGCTGCCAAGTGTGGCCGGAAAAGGAAAAAAAGAAAACAGAGACTCTGAACCCACCCACTCTGGGTTCAAATCCCCACAAGAAAACCCACCTGCAATTTATAATGCCATTCACAGTCAGCACTGTAAGAATGGAGGCAATGAAGATCTGGGGACATGTGGAGGCTGGAAGCCACCTGCTCTATGGCCATGTCCAGCTAGAATGTTGCAGCCCCTCCCATGGCTGCACCTGAGAGACATCACATGAGCCTCTAAGACCAACCAGCTGGGCCAGATATGAGTGGGGTCCTCTTCACATCCTCCATAAGCAGTTTACAGAGCTCTTGGGCCTCCCCCAGATCTCTTTGCAGCTCAAGAGCAGAGCCCCCAATTCTTATTGATGGAGCTGGTGGGGAACAGGGGGTAGTGATGACTGGGTCTCTAGGAGCCTCTGCCCACTATGGACACCTGTATCCAGGCTTTTCAAATGAACGAAGTCACTAAGAACCCTAAAACTCAGGTTCATTGAGCACCTACAGTGAGCGATGGTTTTACTACACACCCCCAGTCTCCTGGTTCTCCTCCTCGCCTGGGAACTAGCTTCCCTTCTGAGCTTCTCACACCATAACTATCTGGTCAGTATATTAGAATATATCTCCCAAGGTCTTCTAATAAGGGGGCACAGCTGGCACCTGACCCCAGATCACCTGGCTCCAGGGTCTTTGTTCTCACCCAGCTTTGCATGATTGCCCTGCCATCTCAGGGTCCCCTGGGAGTGGGGCGGGGGGCCAGATGCTGGGGTATAGAGGACAGGAAGTAACCCAAGGCCAAGCTGGAAGGTTGCAGCCAGCTGGCCAAAGCTAAGTCCCATTATTGCATAAATCTGGCTCCGTATCACCCCTCTCTGGCCTCTCGGGGCCTGCCTGACTCAGGGTTCTGCACAGCTGTTCACCTACATTTTAGGGGAAACAGCGGGCTCGGAAAGTATGACATCTGCACACCATGTTGTCGGGCAGCAGAGACTCTTCTGGGCATGGCCTTGCCCTCCTGGGAGGAGCCCATGACAGTCCAACCACCAGGTTAGGGCACAGGGGAGGCCAGGAGTGCCCAGTGGGCAGCTTGCCCTGGCCCGGGGTCGGGACTAGGGGAAGGGGAAGGGCCGCTATTTTAAGAGGCCTTGTGGCTGCTTGACAAACAGATGTGGGAGAGGTTTGGTTTCCAGGGGCAGCTGTCCGGCCAGCCCACCGCCTCCCAGCCCCCTGGACAGCTCCACAGAGAGAGAAGGCTGAGGCTGATCTCATGGGAAGTGGGGGGGGGGGGCGGTTGGCGGGCTTAACTGCAGTCACTGTGGCGTTAGGGCTATGTTGGACCCTTTTGGCCAATCAGATCCCCCAAGGAATCTTACGGACCACAACAAGGACCCTTCTTGTATTCTGCCCCTGCTAGGGATGGAAGGTTCTAGAACACTCCATCATTCTACAGCCACAAGCTTCAGCACCAGAGAGGATTTGCCAATGACCAGTTTCATTTGACCGAGCATAGGGAGCAGCGGCATTCGGGTCCCTTTAGGGGCACCTCTCTACTCTGCCCCTGGACAAAGAGAAGACAGGCTTACCTTCAGGAGCCCCTTGGGTGGACGCCAGGTGAATGGCCAGCCCAATGACGAGCCAGGTG
Organism: Suncus etruscus; assembly: GCF_024139225.1. Lineage (NCBI taxonomy): Eukaryota > Metazoa > Chordata > Mammalia > Eulipotyphla > Soricidae > Suncus > Suncus etruscus. The sequence continues at coordinate 9,967,632 of NC_064852.1, forward strand.
AAGAGAAACCCCCTAGAGGCCAAGAGACACAAGCAGACATGGCATCAGTTTGCAGTCATCAGGTCCAGATCCGGTTGGGCTTGTGGGGAGAGGATGCCCAGCCTGGTCCCACCCACAGGAGGCAGGCCATGCACCCCAGCACCCAGAGTCTCTGGGGCAAGCCAGAAACTGAAAGCCAGTTTCTGATGCAAGCCAACCCGGCTCTTAACGCATCAATAACAGATAAACCCAAGTGGCAGGGAGATGGTTAGCAGATTGGGCAGGGGACTCAATTTTCAGTTCCCAAACTATCTCCACTGTTGACTCCTGGGACAAAGCAGGTGCAGCTCTTCTCCCTCTTCGGGCCTCAGTTTCCCCATCTGTACGATGGCCTCATGATCTCGAAGCCCACTGAGTGGTAGAGCCAGGACTGAAAAGTTAGAGGGAAGAACAGACTGAGACCATGTTGGGCAGGACAGTGCAGTGGATGGAAGGGGCATGTTTGGCTTCAGCTTACGGGAAGCAGAAGGAGAAAGGAAGAGAAAGGATAGGAAGTGAGGCAGACCCCTAGTGCTAATCTGGCCCCATGGCCAAATGCTGTGACCTGACTGTCTCCAAGCTAAAACTCCCTAACAGGCCAGGCAGGAGAATACAATGAGCTCAAAACAGATGCTGGGCTCAGCTTGGAGCCAGGCATGGGCAGTCAGAAGACCATGCCACTGGAGCCTGTAAGGGTTAACTGCCTGTTGAGTGGCTCCTGCCAACACTGGCTGGGCAGTGATCCGGTTTCACCTTCCTGTAGGAGCAGCCCCCAGGGACACCCGAAGCCAACCGGGGCATCTGATCCCCCAGCGGGCAGAGGGGAGGGCGGCGCGTGGCCAGCCGGCTGGCGGAATATGGTAGAGGGAGTGGAGAGAGGGCAAATTGGAGGTGCAGGCTGGGGAGATGAGGCTGGCACACACAAGAGCTAGCATAATTTCTAAGCACGAAGCTAGAATGGTGTCATTCCGGTGATGTCTGAGCCCCGGAAACTCATCTGATCCCTCCCTCTCTTTCCTGATGCTCCTGGTTCCGTAGGCTCCTTGGAACACAATCCCCCACCCTTTTAGAAAGGCTTTTAAGCAAGTACCCCAATTTAAATCCAAGTAAGATAAACAGTAACCTTTAGTCAAACAACAGAAGACATGGATGGGCATCCTTCCTATGTCCTTTTCACTCTTCCTGCTTAGGGGCCTGGGAAAATATAGCATAAATTCCACCTTGAAAATACATTAAACCCAGTCAGGGACCCAGTCGGGCATGCCTATGTCTCCTTCCATGAAGAAAGGCTGTCAAATCTTCCTGGAAAGCATTTCAAGTGTCAAACACAAGGCTTCCTTCCAGCCTTGCTAGATTGGGTGAGGTCAGCATGCCTCTGCAGATGTTTTGTGCTGAGGAGGGCAGAGCAGAGAAAGTGAACGTTTGACGACACCTTTAGGTGTTGGATGCACCAATCTCTTTCCTACTTTTCCTTCAGCCTCTAGCTATGGGAAGTGGCTATCCCCTTAAAGGCAGAGACCCCTGGGCCTGCATCTCTCTGCATTCCCCCCAGCAGGTAGGCCAGTGGCCATGTCTATGTCACAGGAGAAGGTGTGACTATCTATGACCGGGACTCTGGGACTTTACTACCCAGTGTCTTCCCCTCTCCACCACATCGAAGAGTCCCCATCCTCCTTCCTCTAATCAGCTGCCTCCTTCTCCAGGTAAGGCCCCAATACCTACAGGTCTCTCTTCCTGCAATGCCTCATGGATAGAGTCCAGCTGGCTGATGTGGGGATACCTGGGAGAAGGACAGATGGACTCTCTCCCTTCCTCTCACTTTAAGGGAGCCTTGATGGTTCCACAGGCCTCTTCTCTGGGTTCTCAGCAACAAGTGGCCACCTCTTCTGGGGCTCTGATGAGCCTGGGGCAGAATGGGTTGGCATCCTTCAGCCCTGTCCTGAGTGTCAGAACCTCCTTGGAAGACACTGTCCCTCACTGTCCAGAAGTACTATGGCTACATGATGTCTTAGACCTTCCCCACCAGCCAGGCCTCCCCTCCCCAAGTGGAATCCAGCTTGCTCTCCTACACCTATGAAGCCCCAAATCATGTCTAATCCACAGGCTGTCTCCAAGGTGCTAAGCCCACATGGGATCTTCTTGGTCAGCTCTCCTGCTCGAAGCACACAGAGAACCAATTCTGCAGATGGCAGGGTGACAAGGAGAGATGCGAATCCCAGAAAATGATGAGGAAAAGTCAGAATCTTCTGTGCAATGATGCTTTGAGGGAGACCCAACACCTGTGACAAGGCCTTCATGGTCCATCCATTCTGGTTGCCTAATTCATGTTGTTTTGCCTTGCAGGCCTTATGTGCACCAGACGCCCCCAAAGCTGCCAAACTCAATAGCAAATCAAGAGTTGGGGAGGAGGACTTATAAAGTCAGCTAGTGGCCAGATTCCAGTCCTGTGCCCACACTGTGGAGATGAACCACTGAGGCTCAGAGAGGAGGTAAATGGCTTGCCCAAAGCCACACACACACAGTTTGTATGTGTGTCACCCACTGCAGCTGATACTCTCGAATAGACCCTCTGCTACTTGACTTGTCTCCCAAGAAGAAGGCACCAGAGAAGTACACAAAAGCATGAGCTATTTGCAGAGCTTCCCAGAGATGCAGTCCAAGGATCTGAGAATCAGTCCAAGTCAGTTCCAGGCTTGGACACTCAGTTCCGGTGAGAAGAGCTTGCTAAACCCTCTGGCTCCTGTGCCCGCTGCTGAACAACACCTCCCGGACCCACGCAGACTCAGTCATTTGCCCAGAATGTCCATTCTCTACTGCCTTGATTCCTGGGCTTGGAGAAGGACCCAGAACTCCAGAAAGCCAGGAAGAACAGAGTACATGGAGCCAACAAGAGCAGAAGGCAGCTGAAATGAGAGCCACGAGCCAGCATGGCTGATCTTGGAGACAGCCTGGTTGCACTGCCTGCCTAGAAAGTGTCCTTTTCCCTAGCAAAATCTCCTTGGCCAGAGCATCAAGGCATCAAGTGACCTCAGGCTCCCAGGTGGCAGAACCAGCAGCTAGCTTGCAAGAGGTTCCTGCAAGTTGGAAACACACAGCTACAAGCAGTCCTGCATCTGCTCAGTCAGCTGAGGGCCCCAAGCTGAGCCCAGAGGGCAGAGACGCTCATAGGGAGGCTGGGCAGTGGATACCAAGCTAGGCAGAGCTCCCAGGAGGGAAGGTGGGCAGGGTTCTGGCCAGAGGCTCCCAACAAGACAAAAGGGAAGATCCCACCTGTCCCCATGGATAGGCCATGTGCTCTTCCAACTAATATCTCATCCAAGGCGATTTGGGCAGATCATGGGGCTGGACAGGAGACAACCTAGACCTTTGCCATTGATGTATTCACTCACGCAAGGTGCAGTGCAGAGTAACACAAAGAACAACTGCCACCCAGCAAGCTCTCAGCAGTGGCCAGGCAGGCTCTTCTAGCATCCCGGTCCCTGAAGGCTGGCCATTCCCAAGCTATGCAGCCAAAGAGAGTAGCGAGCAGTGGCAAGGCACGGGCCGGCCCCTATTGGGCCAAGACTATGCATCACTGCTCTCCTCTGCCCACTAGCACTACTAGCTGCTTCTCCAGAAAGTGGGGTCTGAATGGGGGAAAAGGGAGTCGAAAAGAGCAGGTGGATAGTGGCTGAAAGAGACAGAGCAAATAGATAGTTAGACCTGGAACTTCTTCAAGACCTTGTACAAGTGAGGATTGATTGCTTCTGAGCTGAGTGAGCCGTAAGGGCTAAAGGACACACAGAAGCCCCAGGAGAGTGTGATCCAAATATCCCCAAGGAAAGGCAAGGCCAGGATGTTCCTCATTGACAATGCCCCAATTGCTTGGGCCGGGGAGGGGTGTGGCAGAGAAAGCTGGAAGGTATGTCCAGGACCAGGGATAAGGATGTAGTATACTGTGGTAGTGGGGGGGTGGGCAGCCAAGGAAGAAGGGCAGGGGCCTTAAAATAGCCGATTGCTTCTGTACTCAAACCTTGAGCCCTCACAGGGGGGCCCGGCTGGCACCACTTTCTCACCAACCGCTGGCATCTGCCCTAAGACAGGGTCCTCTGGAGAAAATGAGTCAGCAGTGAGCATACTGGTGGTGCCGTGTGTGTGTGTGTGTGTGTGTGTGTGTGCGTGCGTGTGTGTGTGTGTGTGTGTGTGTGTGTGTGTGTGTGGCGGTTGGGGGTGGGGAAATCGCAGCCAGCCAGCATTTTCTAAGACATGGGAAAGAGGCGGGCGGGGGGGGGGGGGCGGGTAGTCACCCCTCTCCCTCCCTGTTTTCCAGCCCTAGGAGAGGAGAGGGCAGGGCGTGGGGTGAGGGTGGAGGGTGAGGGTGGAGCCAAAAGCCAGACCCACCTCTTGGGGGTTCTGGGCGCGCCCGAATTGGAAAGGGAGGAAAGTTTTTATCCAGAAGTGGTTTCTAGTCTGCAAGGCTGCACCCTCTACTCACCCACGCGCGCGCTCCTAGGCTCCCAAGTCTCCCGGGACCCAGGTTGCAGACAGAGCCTCTGCGCCCCTGCTCAGCTCCACCACCCCGCCTCATGCAACCCCTCTCTGGCCCCCCAGATCCCTAAGGCGCAGCGGGGCGGGGTGTAGGACATGCTGGCTCTCCCCATCACACGCACGAGAAAGCCACGGCGTTGAAGACCCCTTCCCCTCCAGGAGCAGACGAGCCCAGACCCCAACCAACTTTCACCCACGCGGACACTTCCAGCCAGCCGGGACGTGCCAGAAGTGATCTTAGTCACCGAGTCTCCAGTAGAAGAAATCAAGACCAGGACTTGGGAAACGTGCTGATAAGAAATGACCCACTCGGAGGCCACCAGCTGGCGACCCGGAGACACCGTGATGCCAAATGAAAAAAGAAAAAAAAAAAAAAACTCACCTCCCCAAAATATCTCCAAAGCACTCGCCTTGTCCAGGGCCCGGCTTTGCGCCTGCCTCTCCAGGCGCGCAGCCACCCCGAGTAGTCTCGGACCCCGGACAAGTTCTGCGCTCCTCTCCCGAACCCTCCAACATGGCCTTCTCCTCCCCAACGGGACCCTAGCAGCCCGATCACCACTCTCCGGGCTGGGGGGCGCACAACGGAGCTAACCCTTGCGCACCCGCTTTGCAGGCGCGCAGGAGGGACTGGAAGATAGGTTGGCTTGGAAGCATTGGGGAGACCCCGAGCTCTCCAGAATTTGGAGCAGCTGCAAACTGGAGGTAAAAAAAAAAAAAAACGGGGTGACCTGGAGTTATTGTACTCACCTCCCGGGCGCTGCCACCTCCGCCGCCGCTGTGCCTCGGGCCCCCCTCGCAGACCCCACTCCCATGGCGGGACCCTACTTCATGCTGCTCCCGAACCTCGGGGGCTAGTGTGGGGGCGCCCCATGGGGCCGCCAGCCCCCTGCCCCGCCGCGCCAGGCCGGCTCAGAGCGCGCGGGCCCCGCGCCCCCAGAGCAGCCCCGTGCGTAACGGGGACCCCGGAGCGGGCAGGAGGCAGCCCAGTCGGAGCTCCTCTGGTGCCCGGGCCAGGCCCATGGTCGGTCCCAGGAGGTCCCCCGCTTAGCTCCTTTTTTTTTTCTTTTTTTTTTTTTTTCAGCTTCCACCGAAAAGGCAAGAAGGAGCGGGGTTGGGGAGCAAAAAGGGAGAAGATCTAACTTTTGGAGACGGGCAGAGCGAGGCCGGGAGAAAGGCGCGCGCAAAAGGCAAGGCGTTGGTGGAAGCTGCCTCCCCGCCGGCCTCGGGGAGGAGAGAGAGGAAAAGGAAGGATTTGGGGGAAACGAAGGCGATTTAAAGTCTCGGCCCGCCGCCGGGGCTCTCTCCACCTTCTCTCCTCCCCGCGCCGGGCCGCCCTCTGCTGCCCACTTGCTGCCCTCTGCCGGCTACTGCCGGAGAGAAGGCCTCGGCCCCTCCAAAGCGCAGGGCAGGGTCTCCCCCATGCCTCTCCACCACCCTGAGTTCTAGGAGGGGATACTGAGAATCACAGAGATAACCTAGGGTGGGTGCATGGATGGAGGCTGCAGAGATTAGTGATCTCCGACTTGTGAGGTTGGGGATGGGGTGTCTCCAAACTTGGCCTCTGGAAGAAGAAAAGGATGCTCAGAGGAACCCCCGGGCTTCGAAGCAATCCAGGTTCTCACCAGGACAAACAAAATCCCAGCACACCCGCAGCGCACAGCCTCCTGTTTTTGTTTGCTTCCCGGATTCCCTGCTGCCCTGGAGAGCAGGGTTGGCAGGACACAGAGAGGGTGTGCTTGTAAAAAATAAATGCTGATCATGCTCCCCCTTCTTTTCTCTCGAAGAGAAATAGGATTTGACTCCTTTGCACCCACCTTTACATGCCCCAGATAGTATAGAAACTCCTTAACCACGCCACAAGCGCCTGGCCAGTTCGCACACCTACAAACCCAATATTACTCACCCTGGCGCTATTCCCTTTCCCATTGCCAGCTTTTGGAGACGTGTTCACGGGGTGTTTAACACGGTTCCACTCTCACCCCGAACAGCAGCTCGCTCATTCCTATTCACTGGAGGGGCCGCGGCCTCTCCCTTTCAGTGGGATGACCACCGTGACACCCCGGAACGTCTGGGACTTGGGTTCACACTCACGCACAGAGGTGGTGTTTGCACGGGCACAGGTCCCCATGAGCAAGGGGTGGCCAGGTCCCCAAATGAATGCACCCCCACTATCATCACCAACACCCCCATGCAACTCATACACACCTCATTTGCACACACACACAGTCATGTATACACTGCACCCCGCTAAACACCACCATTGGAGGGTGGGTACCAAAGCTCTCCATCTGCCTACATGTACCCCCATGCTCTAGGAGCGCGCGCACCCCTTTACCCACCCATCCATCCACCCACCCACTCCCAGCTCTCCGGGAGCCCCACGACACTTACTGGATCCCTAGGTACGAGGCTGGACGGTCGGTCCTTCCTCGGGCTCCTAACGGCATTTGTATTCATGCGTCCCCGCAGCCCTGGGCGCGGGCGCGGGGCTCCCCTTCCCTAAATGGGGCGCGGGCGCGCAGAGCTCAGCGACATGGGGATGGGCATGAGCGCCCGAAACTGGGCTCCAACGTCAGCCGCTCTGCTGGCTCGGCTCGGCCTCGGGTTCAAGCTCCCGGAGTGGGGGGCGGCTCCTAGGTGCAGGGGGCCCCCGGCGCCTTCAGAGTCTTTTGAAGTCTGGGCAGAGGGCGGGGAGGGGGCCCCGAAGCTGAAGGCGGCCTTTTAAACCGCGGCTGCACGCCGGTTCGGTGGAGCAAGGTGTCCGGTTTCAGCAAACTTTAGGAAAAGTCCCAAAGAAGCGTAACTCGGGGTGTGTGTGTGTGTGTGTGTGTGTGTGTGTGTGTGTGTGTGTGTGTGTGTGTGTGTGTGTGTGTGTGTGTGTGTGTGTGTGGTGGGGTGGGGTGTGTGTTGTGTTGTGTGTGTGTGTGTGTGTGTGTGTGTGTGTGTGTGTGTGTGTGTGTGTGTGTCGGGGGGAGGCCCAGAGAAGAAAAAGAAGCCGCTTGGCTGGTTCTGAGCGTCTTCTTCCTGCAGAGGGCAGAACACCCCCCTGGATGCCAAGAGAGAGGCCCCCCCCCCCGAGAGGTGTTAGGGAACCCTCCAGGCTGCTGGATGGCGCGTGGACCGACCCACCGCACCCCCTCACTTGGAACCGGCCCCCCAGCAAAGCAGGGACACCCTCACCCACCCATCCTCTAACTTTGGCAAATTAGGAGAATTCTAGGAGAGAAGGCGCTGGGGTTTCCCTTGGGTTTTGGGGTACCAGCGGCTCTGCCAAGTTGAAAGGGTGGAGGGTGTTTCCTAAGCTGCTAGCTCCTTGCTAGGTGGATCCTGTCTTTATTGACATTTTTTATATTTAGTTCATAACCAGTCCTCCTCCACCACCCCCTTTTCTCCAAGGTTGGCACTGCATTAATTCTGACTCTTTAAAAAAAAAGTATTATGCCAAATAGTATGCGTCTTGATGGAAGGGAGCAGGGAGAAGGGGCCCCCTTTGAACACCTCCAGTACTAAAAGGCTTTTGTTTTGTTTTTTTGGCCTCACCCCAGCTAGGATGCTGGATGCTGAGTACTCTCCCCATTTATGGAAAGCTCAAAGTCCATTTGCAGATGAAAAGGCTGAGCTTCTGGAAGAAGAACAAATTTTCTGGAACTCCTAGCTGGAGGGTCATGGAGGTGTGGTTGAATACAAAAGCATGTGACTTCTATACCTTTGCGAAGGCGATCTGATGAATCAAGACTTAGATTTTTCTGGAATTCTCTGCAGTTCTGTGCTCCCCTCACTGCAACCCGTCCTCCGCCCCCAAGCCTGCAGAAGGCTCAAGACCAACTGGTCCACTGGCAGGCCCAGGTACTACCTCTGGCTTCATTGCTTCCTGCTCTCAGCCCCTTTGTAGATGCAGCCCAGAGGACCCCCCAGACTGTGTTGTACTTCACCATGTGGTGCAGTTAAGACCACATTCATCTTTGTAGCCCACACCCAGCATGGAGCCCAGGATGTAACAGATGCTGAAATCATTAATAAAGTTTCTGGACATCTTCAGTTCCTGCTGTGTTTGAAGGCCAAATGCAAAGCTGAGCCAGGGGGTAGAGGGCTTCATTTTAGGAAGGGACAGATGGAAATGGCAAGCGACCCTACTTTCTGGGCAGGCACTGGCACTGCTGACATGGTTTGATTTTTTTTTTGTTTGTTTGTTTGATTTTTGGGTCACACCCGGTGGTGCTCAGGGGTACTTCCTGGCTCTGCACTCAGAAATCACTCCTGGTAGGCATGGGGGACCATATGGGATGCCAGGGATAGAACCCAGGTTGCCGGCCATAAGCAAGACAAACACCCTACCACTGTGCTATCTCTCTGGCCCCTGCTGACACGGTTTGCATTTGAGAGCCAGTCTTAAAACTTTGGGCAGAGATGGGTGTTTGTGTGAGAAACTGCAGGGGCTGCCATTTTTGCAAAGGATCCCTGACTGTCTGGAGACACAGTAGGAGACTGACATAGGGGACAGCTATAGGGGTATGGAATTGTCCAGCAAACTAAGGGATGGAGAAAAACCAGGGCGACTCCCTGGAGGATCCAGAGGAACATTTTTGAGAAATTTGCAAACTTCCCGGAAGACAGCTCAAAAGTAGAGCCAGCACCAAGCCCCCCAGGCAGAGAGTGGTTTTCAGGCTGGTTTTAAAAGAGCATTAAGGTTAGTCTGGCAGAATTTTACCTCTTCTTCTGTGTAGATGACTCCATGTGACTCACTGGCCACAACAGCCATTTCCAGGCAAGGAGATGTGCTTCCTCAAAGGTCAATGATCCAGGCAACTCTGACTCCCAGATCTGAGTAAGTGGTGGTGATGCCCAGGAGCCCTGATCACAGCAGGAGAAAAAGAGGAGAATCAGCCCAAGAGCTATAGAACGAAATGTCCTTAGAGGGACAGAGGAGATAGTACAGTGGGTAGGATACTTACCTTGTATGTGATCAACCTGGTTTTGATCCCCAGCATCCCATATGGTCCACTGAGGACCACCAGGTGTGATTTCTGAGTGCAAAGCCAGGAATTACCTCTGAGTTTTGTCAGGTATGGCCCCTAATAAAGAAAAAAAAAAAAAAAACAAACAACTTTGGAGCCTGTAAAATAAAAATATCCACCTGTTGGTGAAACGGTCCCAGACACTGTGTTTCTAACTTCTTAGGTGGAAGGGTCTGATGAAGCAGGGTAGCTGCGAAAATATATTATCAAGCCAGTGAGTTAAAGATTCATCAGAGTTAGTCTGCTTTTTTCTCATGGACTTTACCTCATGGCCTCTCTCTGTCATGTGCTCCCTCTCCTAAATCCAAAGCCAGAACTCATTTCTTTATTTCAACCAATTCCCCAAACCGCAGAGGGGGGAGGTCTAGTAATCCAGGTGGATTTTTTTTTTGTAGTTTTTGGGTCACACCCGGCAGCGCTCAGGGGTTATTCCTGGCTCCAGGCTCAGAAATTGCTCCTGGCAGGCACAGGGGACCATATGGGGCACCGGGATTCAAACCGATGACCTCCTGCATGAAAGGCAAACGCCTTACCTCCATGCTATCTCTCCGGCCCCCCAGGTGGATTTTTACATATCAAAAGAAGAGGTTACCAGGAAGAGGAAGTCAGGGGAACACTTTTGTTTGGGTTTGATAGCTAATGGTGTCCTCTCCCATACCCTGATCTCAGTGTACAGTAGATGGCATCAAACTCAATCATCAGATATTACCCTTTTGGTGGCCCTACAGGACTGTGGGCTTATGAAACAGTTGGCTGGATAGTTCTAGTAGTTCTGGGCTGGGGGAGAGGGGACAGAGACAACTCATGGCTCCCCAATTCATGGTAGGCCATCAAGAAGAGACAAGACAATAAGAATCGCTGATGATGGAACCTTATTTTCTGTCTCTACTACTTCTGCACCTCCAGTCTTTGTACCAAGTTGGTTTCTGACAAGGACCCAGTGCTGAACAAATATAGTTTCTGATGGAAGCAGGTCAAGGAGTCATGAAGGAGTCGTTAATTACCAGCTTCTGTGAATGGGATGGAGCATCCAATACTCACCACAAAGGGGCCATCTATGCAAGGCAGAAGCTTGATTTTCTTGAACCATGGTGCATCTGGTACCTGCTGCCCTACTTCCTTCCACCGAAGTCTTCTCCAAAGGTTTTCCAGACAAGCTCAAGGGTTTAGGTGGCATCCTTTAATACACAAATGGGTTGACCTCTCACTTCCTCATCTACAGTCAATGGTTCTGTTAATATAGCCTACAGGCATAGTAAATTTGGGGGTGGCCATGCCACACTGTGTATCCTAAGCTAATAACTTTTTTGGGGGGGTTTTGGGCCACACCTGGTGAAGCTCAGGGGTTACTCCTGACTATGCACTCAGAAATCGCTCCTGGCTTGAGGGACCTTATGGGACACCGGGGGGGGGGGGGGGGGGGGGGGGGGGGGGGGGGGGGGGGGGGGGGGGGGGGGGGGGGGGGGGGGGGGGGGGGGGGGGGGGGGGGGGAGGGGGGGGGCGGGGGGGAGGTGGAACCACTGTCTGTCCTAGGCTAGTGTGCACAAGGCAGATGCCTTATTGCTTTGTGCCGCTGCTCCAGCCCCTAAGCTAATAACTATTATGAGCCTCTAAGACATTTTTCACATGTCTCCGTTTTGTTCCCTGGAGGAAGCCCTTGTTGAGTTCAGCTCATCTGTAGACCTTCTCTGAATGGTTGAAAAAGCACTTCCCTCCTCTTTGTTTAAGATCCTGTAGTTCTCAACCCTGGCTGCTGGCAGAATCCAAGACTGCACTAATTCATGACATTGCCCTGTCCCCTGGGTATGATATTTCTGTGTGATTACTAGCAGTTACAGTAATTGTTGCTTATTGATTACAGAAAGAAAAGTGATGTACATCCAGCACAGGGGATAGCCCTGTGCCTCTGCTATCACTGACAATGGGTTTTTTTTTTTATCAACCTATATGCCCGTGTGAATAGTCAAAGTTAAGAAAAAGTTCAATAGGGATTGGGGAGACTCTCAGAGGACAAGCACATGCTGTGCGTGCATTCAGAAGGTCCATATTTGATCCCCAACACTGCACCACCCACATGATTTCCTAGTACCAAACTCAGAAGAAACCCCTGAGCTCTGATAGACATGACCCAAAAAGCTCAGTGGGGGTTCCATTATGGAACCCTGGTTTTGAAATATTAGGCTTTAATATCAGAGAGAGAGAAGAGAGAGAGAGAGAGAGAGTGTGTGTGAGACAGACAGACAGACAAACAGAGATCTGGTCTAGACCTGACTTGTCTTCTCTGAGTCACAGAAACTGCCTTGCCTCTAGGGGGGATTCCTAGCTTTGTGCTGAGTTCTACTGCATAGTTTTCTCTGCTGCCAAGGGCAGGACAGGAGCCTTATCCTGCAATGGAACCCTGTCTACTGCCCAAGGAGCACAAGGAAGAGGGCTAGTGGACAGCTGCACTGGTCATAGAGATGAGAGAGGCACCACACCCTCCTCCCAGGAAAAGGCAGGCTTCTCGTGGGAAGTTGTGTGTCCCAGGATTTGTGCAGCTCTTCCACAGTTCTGAGTTAGATTCAACTAGTTAGTACTCTTGGTGCAGTTGTGATGGGATAGAAGACCCAAGACTGCCTTGCCTCTAAGTTGGCTGGAGCCAGGCAAGGCGGGGTGCAGCTAAGCTCAAACCACTTTATCAACACTGTAAAAAAAAGTAAAACCTTCTCCCTCTAGATCCTGTTTTAATCCTCTAAAGGGTCAGAGTGATAGTAATAGAGGGTAAGGCACTTAGCTCACACACACAGCTGAACAACTTCTATTCCTGGCATTCCATATGGTTCCTGAATACCCCTCCTGATGCAGTCAGGAGTCAACCCTGACCACTGCTGGTGGTCTTCATCTAAGAACTTGGAGTAACTAGCAGGCACCTCCTGATTTATACTCACTTTCCTCCCCCCATAATTTCCCTTGAGGTGACCCCACACTGAGTCAAATCCAACTGGATGACATTGACTTCTAGCTAATGGGGTCACTTCTAGCTATGTAGACAGAAAAACCCCTTATAGAACAAGTTGGTAGAAATCTTGGGGCCGGTGTGGTGGCGCTAGAGGTAAGGTGCCTGCCTTGCCAGCGCTAGCCTAGGACGGACCTCGGTTCTATCCCCCGCATCCCATATGGTCCCCCAAGCCAGGAGCGAGTTCTGAGCGCATAGTCAGGAGTAACCCCTGAGCGTCACTGGGTGTGGCCCAAAAACAAAACAAAACAAAAAAGTCAACAGCAAACCCCAAGTGCCTCATATGCACTCAAGGGAGATCTTGAGCATCTTTGTACCCATGTTCTTGAATTATGATACCAGCATCATTATCCTTTATTGATTGAGAGGTGTTGGACCACACCTAACAATGCTCAGGACTTACTCTTATCTTTTTGCTTAGGGAACACTCCTGGCAGGGCTGTGACAACCATATACAGTGCTGGAGAAAAAAACCTGGGCCACTTATGTGGATTAAGCACCTTAATCCCTGTGCCATCTTCTCTTTCTACCATTGTTATATTTTACACTGGCACCATCGTACCTTTCTTCTGCCTGTGGCCTGACAATGACATAAGCTCATATGCATGAAGTTTTTGGAACAGAATCTGACAAACAACAGTAGTATAATAAATATTGGTGGTATTTATTCCCACAGCTGCTATTCTGTTCCCAGATGATTTTTAGCCCTGGACTGAAACAATTTTCCTGAAATGAGGTGATCATGAAATCTTGGGTGACACTTAGCCTCAGGCCTCCTTTTACCTGGATGAAAAAGGAGGCTTGGTGACCCTCTGGACAGTTGCTCTCATGTACCTCCAAAACAGGAGATTAGAGAGAGAGGGCAAAGGGCCCCTCTCCTGGAGAAGCCTGCTTGTTCCCTGCTAGTTGGGAAAATGTAGCTTAGGAAATATAGGAGTTCCCCTCCTGCACCCCAGTAAAGGCCTTTAAGACGTCAGGAGCCAAAGCTTTCTTTCAGTCAGGTACTGGCTCTTACTTCCTCTTGTTCCTGACTCCTGAGAGCAGGAAGGATGTGTACTGTAGCTGAACCATGGTCAAGAATTCAATTGTGGACTGGAGACACATGTAACAGGTAGTGCACTTGCCTTGCTTGCAATCAAGTTGGGTTCAATATCTGACACCATATCTGCTCTATTCAGAATCACCTGCATTGATCCCTTAGTAAAGAGCCAGAAGTAAGCCTTAAGCACAGTCAGTTATGGCCCCCCAAAAGCAAACCAAACCAAACCCCCCAAACAAAATGGAAGTCAACTGTTAGGTGAACCCTTCCCCTAACTTCCTTTTTTTCTCTAACCTCTTCCTTTGAGATGTAAAAACCCACTGGATAGTTGCTTTTGTATATGACTTGACCTTCCCTGACCTGGTATTGGGAATTGGTTTGAATAAAGAAAGGAGTGTTGACTTGGGGCTCAGGAGAGAGCGCATGGCAGAGAGAGGCCAGGAAGCAAAAAGCAGGCTGACTCCCATAAGTCTTATCCTAACTGCTTGGTGAATTATTTCTTCACCCCAACCCTGCTTCATCAGACCTGTCTGTCTGGGTGTAATCTCACCAACTGGGTGGATATTTATATTTTACAGTCAGCTATGACTCCAGAAAAAATAATAGGTGGTAGAGCACATGTCTGATGCATGCAAAATCCCACATCCGATTCTTAACTATAAGATAATACCCAGCTATCAACCCTAAACAAAGGTGTTCCCCAAATTCCTCTTTCCAATAACCACTTCCTTTGATATGTAAAAGCCCATTAGATAGATCTTTTGTGTCTTACTGGACAAATCTTTCACCCTCCTGGTATTGGGAATTGGTTGGAATAAAGAAAGGAGTTCTGGCTTTGGACTCAAGCAGAGGGAACACAAGGCAGAGAGTCCATGAAGTGAAAAGTAGAGTGACTCCAATGACTCTTTCCTGATTGCTTGTTGTGTTATTTTTCCACTGCAACCCTGCTTAATCAGACCTGTTTGCCTACGGGGTGAGAAACATGGTGTTTGGGGTGATTACACAACTCTTGGATTTTTATTTACACCTAACACTACATGCTGCTCCTCTACCTTCAACCAACCATAGTTTGGTGGTTCCAAAGCACTGAGAGGGTAGCCCTGATGACCACTGAGGACCCGCCTGCATGCCTTCCTGCACTACTGTGTGTGGCCCCATAACAAAAACAAATTTTACAAAAATGTATAATTACATTGAGTGAACAAAGAAAAGTAATATAAGAAAATCCCATCTCTTCCTAGATATTTTGCTTTCTACCGATTTACATTCCACTCTACTGCATTCTACTATGATCTCTGCTCTTGAGTTATTTCTGTTTGTTCTAAGTAGAGGGTAGAAACATGATACACTATACACCAGTCCCATGTTATCCCACAGTTTGCCTTCCAGTTTCAGTCACCACAGTCCAAAAATATTAGGTGCAAGAAGATATTTTGAGACAGACCACATACACATTACCTTTAATTATAGGGGTATTGTTATAATTGTTCTAGTTTATTATTAGCAACCATTAACTTCTCACTATGTTGAATTTATAAATGAAACTTTGTGTGTTTGTGTATCGTAGGGGGTGGGCCAGGTGGATGAATGAGACGGCACGGTATGAGTGGGGCGGATGGGTGGATGGATGGGATGGATCGATAGATTTATAAGAAGCAGTATCTATAGGAATTGATACCATCTGAGGTTGGCCCACATTGACCCCAGGAATTAATTCTCCACAGACCAGCCAGGCTAGGACTATTGAGTAACTTACTACCAAGTGCCCCTTCTCAATTGAATTTGTGGTATCATCCTGAGTCACTGAAAATTGACCATGTGTAACAATTTACACCCCCTAAAATTGGCAAAATGCTCCTAAATCAGGGTTCTTTCCTCCTCCCAACAGAGATCCTGTCACTAAATATAATCCCTGTCTGGCTGGTTATAAAACACTATGAGGTGTGAAGATGGGGTCCCAAGTCCCTCCAGATTTGCAGTCTTTATCCTAGAGCACAGCCCCAGATAATGTCCAACTCAAGATGACGCTTGAGACTCCGAGTCCTCTGCTGTGTTCTACTTGTTACTCGTACACCACTATAATCCCAACCTACCTCAAGCTATGCCACCCCCAAACCAGCACAGACTTTCTCCTGCTGGGTTTTGCCTACCTTAGTTGAGGCAGGGTGATCTTTCCAGTTCTGGATTCCTTCTTTGTTATTTTTATTTTCTTATTCCTCTCCTTCCCTTAGCATTGTTTTTGCATTGATCGAGGGTTTCTTCCGGGGGTGCAGTGCTTGTATCTATATTGTCATTGAATGTGTAATGCTTCATATACTACATGGCCATGTGCCAAGGACCATGGGGATGAGACCAGGATCCCACATAACACAGCTGCTGGGATGGTTCTCAGGCATGTAGGGTGGTGCATGGGATTGAATTCATGACCTACCATTCCATCCTCATTTTTCTCAAGCAAGTTATTGCCCAGCCCACCTTGTCTACATTCTTTTTCTTCATAATTCAGCAAATCCTGACTTGAAGGTTTCACTCTGCCCAAATGCAGGCTAGATAGATCTGGAAGCTCTACATACTTAATGGCTAGGACTCTAAACAATGAAGGTAAGAGACCTGGTTTTCAGCCTCTGACAATTTCCATGGCATACATTTTCCCATCATGACTGGCTTTTTAATTTGTTTTTTTGGGCCACACCTGGCAGTATTCAAAGTTTACTCCTGGCAGGCGAGAGACTATATGGTACACCAGGGATTTAACCCAAATTGGCAGCATGCAAGGCAAACATCCTATCCATGGCGCTATCTATTGCTCTAGCCCATGATAGCTGATTTTATTTTATTTTTTTATTTTATTTTATTTTTTTGGTTTTTTGGGCCACACCCGGTAACACTCAGGGGGTTACTCCTGGCTATGCGCTCAGAAGTTGCTCTCCTGGCTTGGGGGACTATATGGGATGCCGGGGGGATCGAACTGTGGTCCGTCCAAGGCTAGCACAGGCAAGGGCATGACACCTTATCTCTTGCGCCACTGCCCGGCCCCCATGATAGCTGATTTTAATTTACCAGTAAGCAATGGATATGCAAAGCCTATAAGCTCAATTTCAGTGCCCTTCAGGAATTCCCACATTCTGCCCCATGGACAATTTCCTTGGTGATCTCCTGAGGCAATGAATACTAGGCAAGAGTGAAGCCTGAGGCACAGGGAAAATCAGCCATCTTGCTCCTGTCTTCAATTAAAAACAAATCTCTTAATTGTCAAGGTATTTTGCATTTATTTTGGTTTATTTTAACAGTACATTCAACTATTGTTTTTTTAGTTACTGAATTTGCTGACACCACCACTTGAGTTTTTGTTCCTGAGATGAGCAAATTACCCTTGTCCTTACCTTCACATAGCAGCCCAGATCACAATGTCCTCCTAGGCCTTGATAAAGTGCCACTACCCCCACTTCCAAGCTGTGAATTCCAAAGGACAAGAATTTATTCCTGTGTTCCTAGAACATGACACACATAAAGGGGCCCATAACTTTTGCAGAGAGAGAGAGAGAGAGGGTGAACAGATGGAGGAACTAACCATTTGGTTCCCTTGATCACAAATGAGGACTCACTAATGTAAGACATTTTTTGTCCTTTGCTAGGGTTGGATTTTAGGTTTGGAGTTTCCATTCTTCCAAGTCAACAAAGGCAAAGTCTGTGCTTGGCTGTGGCTAGCCAGCTCCAGTGTTTTCTCTTCAACAAGGCCATCTACAGATGCCTGGGGCAGCAATGAATAACAGAACCAAAATCTGAAAGGCAGAGCATGTACATGTACCAAGGTTTGAGGTCCCAGAGGAACAGCCTTCCCTTCGATCCCGAGAATGACTCTACGAGCTTGTATCAGAGGCAGCAGAGTTCCCATTTCTAGAATGGTCCCTGGAGACAGACACTTGGCAGATTCAATGAAAGGAGAGCCAAACATCAGACACACCAGGAAGACTCCCAGCAAGATCACTTGCTGGGTCATGGGCCATCTGAGGACACCAGAACTTGTCCCTGTGCCTCGTCTCATCCTATCAAGAGAACCAGTGAAAAGAAGGTCTTTGGGAGATGCCCTAATATTGGTCTCTCAGGTACTCACTGGAAATCAGGATTAGATGGAATTTTCAAGCCTTTATTTTTGTAACGTGAGTGCTAGATTCCATTTTCAAGCATTGTGGGGACCTTTGCTTTACACACATGGACTTGTGGATTAACATGGCAGATGGGGCGGAAGTGATAGCACAGTGGTAGGGCATTTGCCTTGCACATGGCTGACCCAGGACAGACCCAGGTTCATTTCCGGCATCCCATATGGTCCCCCAAGCCTGCCAGGAGCAATTTCTAAGCACAGAGCCAGCAATAACCCCTGAGTGCCCAAAAGAAACAAACAAAAACAAAACATGGCAGACACGATCCTTTCCATTTTACAGACAAGAAACAGAAAAGTCAGAAAGCTGCCTATGGTCACACAATGTGTAACTAAAATTCTAACTCAGACCTGTCTGGTTTCAGAGTCAAGGAAGTACATTTATGAAAAGAGGAAAATGTTTAAGATTGACCCTTTTTGGGGCAGGGGTCACACCCGGCAGTGCTCAAGGCTTACTCTTGGCTCTATGCTCAGAAATCACTCCTGGTATGCTTGGGGGACCATATGGGATGCTGGAATTTAAACCACCATCCTTCTGCATGCATGGCAAATGTCCTAACTCCATACTATCTCTCTGGCCCCAAGAGTGACCCTTCTTGAACAGCAGTGCCTGTAAAAATCAATGAAAGGGTGGGAAAGGACTGAGTTACCACTTGTCTTCTCACTGGCCTAGTCATTTGCTTCAGGCATACTTCCTGCTCTTCCAGTCCAAAAATCCTCCAACCCCTCTCAACTCATTACCAAATCTTCTTCTCTGTGGGGCTGTGTGTTTCCAAAGGGAAAATTCCTCACCTCCAGATACTTATAAGTTCATATAGCAAGAGATCTGGAGGAAGTGAACAAGCTACTAGCATCTCTCTTTGCAGGGCCAGATCCTTTTCCTTCTCCACGGAAAAGACCTAACATTGTCCAAGGCCACATCACCAGCCATGTCGGGCTATTTTTCTTTAATTTCCTTAAAAATTAAAAAAAAATAGAATTCTGTTTCCCTGTCACACTGGCCACACTTCAAGTGCTCAAACACTAGAAGCAGCTTGTGGCTACTGTGCTGGACAATACAGATATAAAACATTCCTCTGCTCCCCGAAAGTTAGATTGGATCACACTGCAGGGATGCAGAACGACTTGCCACACAGCAAGTTGTAAACAGAACTGGGAGGAGACCCATCATTCTCCCTTCCAGAGCCTCTGCCCTCAGAGTCTGGAATATATTTGCCACCACCTGGCCCGGGAACAAGGAGGATTGTTTGCCTGGGAGAGTAGGTCGAGTTGGGAAACCAAATGAGAGATCAGAGAACTGTGGGTGAATACCCAAGTGGCAAAAGCAACCAGCTGTTTCTGGAGGGCTATTTTTATCCTGGCCCAAGATTCCGGGGGTGTTTCCCCCTCCCCAGAAAACTATTTTGAGTTCAAGAGCTGGGATCAGAACTGGCTTCCCTTGGATGAAGAATTCCACCCAACATTGTCCTTCTAGCTGCAGAAACTCTCCCGCTCAATTATTTCTGTTTTGTTTTTTTGAACATACCAATGTGCTCATGGCTCATTCCTGGTTCTGCGTTCAGGAATCACTCCTGGTGGTGCTCAAGGAAGCATATGAGGTGCCGAGGATCAAACCTGGATTGGCTGTGTGCAAGGCAAGTTCCCTACCCACTGTATTATTGCTCTATTCTATGCTCAAAAATATTTGGGGTCGGTCCTGTCTGCCCTCTTATGTCCAGGGTTTAAGTCCTGCATTGTTAATCAGGGAAGGATAAGTCCAAAGTTAAAGGTGGGGAAACTGAGATTCAGGTGAGAGTAGCAGGCTATTTTGGGATTAAAGTTGTCTAAGGCAAGGTCCCTTCTGTTTTGGGGGGATGGCTTTCAGCTCCTGTTCTCCTGTGGGGTGGCGAAACAGCTGAAACATGTTTCTGAATATACCTTGCTCACCTCTAAGTGGTTTAGTGGCAGACAGCTGCTTTTAGTGTCTTTTCCCTAGTCCCAAATACAGAGAATTTGGAACTTTATTTTATTTATTTACTTTTTTGCTCATCTTCTCCAGGATTCTGCTGGGCCCAGTGGGACAGCTTTGGGAGAGACTGGAAAAACACCCAAGTGGCAGCAAAAATGAAAATGATTTTTATTCTTAATGATGCTTATTCTCATCCCAGTCAGGATTATCTTCACAAGCAGGGGGGAAAAAATCTCACATCAGAGGTAGACAACATCTCTTCCCTCCCTGCTGGGACCTCAGTTTCCCTGCCGTAACCTGAGCAGCTTGGCCCAAAGGCTCTCCATGGAGCCTTCCTCCCAGCACCCGCTTGCCGTTTCTATAAGCCATTCATTCCGTCAACAAGTGTTTATTGAGTTCAAGCCGCCTGACACGGTGGGGAAATGAAGGCCGGCTTCTCCAAAAAGCGCTTTGCCCGGGCTGCTTGCAGCCACATACGCGAATTTCCTTGTGTTTTCAAAAGGCAAATTATGGGAAACATGTTAGGCGGCATAACACACTCACCCCATCTCTTAGGAGAGAAAAAAAATCTCAGAAGCCGCACCAAATCCGCAGTTAGAAATCCCCCCTTGTTCCTTGGGGCTGTGGTCCAGAAACTCCCTTCCCTGCTAGAACAGGGGAGCCGAAGGCAACTGTGTCTCTTTGGGGCTGCAGAGGCACCTCATAAACAACCCGTGTTTGTCCCGTCTTCCCCTGGCCTTCGAGGTCGGCCATCGCCCAGTGCAAACAGTCCTGCTCTGTGCTGGGCTGTCCCCAGAGACGGAGGCAAATTGTCCATAAATATTTTTATCTTCATGGTCACCAAGCAGGCTTAGGAAAAAGGCTTTGATTCTCCCAGCTCCAGGACCCACCCTTCCTCTAGGGACACCGTGGTCAGAGCTGATCTGGGCGCTGCATCTCCCACCCTCAAAATGACAGGCTGCTGAGGTGGGACCACAGGCCCCGCCAGGGCCAGCCACTGGCAGCCAGCTGGGTTCTGGCCAGGAATTTGGTACCCATGCCAAAGGAAGGGTGGAACCCGGAGGTGACACTGGGAGTGGGGAGAGGGTCCTAGCATGAGACAGAGGATTTCAGATCTCAAGAAAGGAGCATTGTCACAGGCTGTTGGACCCTGGGACAGCCACTAACAAGGACTTTCAGGATCCAGAATCTCCAGCAGATAATCCCAGAATCCTGTCCTTACCCTTGGTCCCACCTGGCCATGTCAAAAAAGGACAACTTCCTTCTGGAACTTTCTAGAAGGGAGCATGGCTGCAAAAAGAGTTCACGTGCAGGGCTCTAGGATTCCAAGATTCCTGGATCACTCAAGTGATCAATTTTTATGCCCCCAGCACTGTGCCCAGCTCTGAGGCTCTGAAATCCTAGAATTACCCTGGAACTGGCCTTTATACTCTATGGTATCATGTCCTAAGACTGAGATGGCCTCATTCTTTCAGCTTTCTGACCTACTCTAGGATGGACGAGACCCTTGATAAGGGGGACATTCATTCCCTTAAGGGTCTTGCAGGTAAGGTCATCCCCCCCATTCTTCCTAGGTAATTTGACCTTACCTGCAAGACCCCATCCATTTCCTAGGAGGGGTCTTGGAAAGGGTAGATAAGGCTTTAACCAGAGGGGATTAGGCCCTTTTTGGTCTTTTGCCAGCATGGAGGTCAAGGGGAAGATGGCTGAAAGGGGTTAAGATGCAGGGATAGCTAAGAATGGCTGAATGCTTAAAAGGTTATGATACAGGCCACACATGTGGTGGATAGGGCATGAATAAAGTTGATGCTTCCTGGTGCCTGTCTCTGGATGAGTCTGATTCCGCCGTTCACCTAAACCTGGGACCCGCCAGCTGAATGGGGATTGCGAAGCCACGTGGCCTGGGATGGCAGAGAAAGATCCCTCCATCCACCCACCTCTATCCAGCAACCATCATTAATTATTTAATTCTACACTCCAGGTGTCCTGTGTTGAGAAATGAGAAAAGATGGGCTTGTTCCTGGACTCAGCCCCAAGCAGCCCTGATATAACCCAACCAGCATCAGTTAGTCATGGTGGTGTAAATTTAGGAACAATTGCATTTAGTATCCACATCTGTTCCTCTGTGGCCTATCCTGGGGGATCCTGTCAGCAGGAGAATCTGCTCAAGATAAAGTTCCTGGCATGACTGTGCGCTGCAGGAGAGACTGGAGCCTTAGTTCCTGGCTCTTACGCATTTAGACAACAGACAGAGTAACTCAATCTCTGTTCACAGTGTCACGAAGGGTGGCTTTCTTCTATTTTTTATGAAGAAACATAAGGTCCACGTGATACTGTGCTGTTAGAAAATTCAAAATTGATGCTTCCCAAGGCCCTCTCCCACCCTGCCTCCTAATGTGCAAAGGTCTTGGGGTCACAGGTAGAACAACACATGGGAGATCTAGCTGAACTTTGGCTGCACTGATGGCTACTGTGTTGTAAAAGTTTTTTTTAACTTTTTTGGTTTGTTTTGGGCCACACCCAGTGATGCTCAGGGGTTACTCCTGGCTATGTGCTCAGAAATCACTTCTGGCTTGGGTGACCATATGGGTTGCCAGGGATCGAACCCAGGTTCAGCCTGGGTCAGCCCCATGCAAGGCTATCATTGCATTACCACTTCGGCCCCTGTGCCATACTGTAGAGTATTTTGTATTTATTTTAGGTATTGTATTTATTTTGTATTTAGAAAGAAAGGAGCTTGGAGGGGAGGCCAAAGGAGACAGTTGGACAGAGGCAGTTGGAGAGAGGCAGTTGGACAGAGAGGATAAAAGGAGGAGAGACAAACAGAAGGGGGGACATGGGACACACAGAAACAGAAAAGAAAGAGATACACACAGAAAAAGAAGAAGAGACAAAGAGAAGAAGAGAGATAGCACAGACAGGAAAAGACAGAGGAGAGAGAAACAGAGGGGGAGAAGAGAGAAAGAGCGGAAGAGAGAAATAAGAAGGGAAGAGAGACAAACAGAAGAGGGGGAGAGACACACAAAAGAAGAAGAGACACATGGAGGGAGCAGAGAGAGAACGACAGACAAAGGAACAGAGATAGAGGAGAAAGACAGAGAGAAAGACAGGGACACACAGGGGAAGACATAGAAGGAGGAGAGAGAGAGAGAGAGAGGATAGTCACTGCCCAGACAGAGAGAGACACAAAGAGAGAGACAGAGAGAGGGACACAGAGAGAGAGAGACAGAGAGAAACACGGAGAGGGACAGAGAGACACAGAGAAAGAGACAGGACAGAGAGAAAGACAGGTAGGTAGAGAGAGGAGAGGAGAGAGATCGAACCAGGGAGGATTAGACTCTTGTGGCCAAACCTTTTGTCCCCCAAAACCTCTTTGTTTGGATCATTTATTGCAGACGATTATTGCCAAGGTCTCCCCAAGAATGGGAGTTGGTCTCTCAATTTGGGAGATATTTGGGGACCCTGGATATATCAGCTGAGGACTCAACTTGGTGCCACACCATACCTTTTGCTAGATGCCTTTTTTTGTCTGCTAATCCAGAAGTCTGCTTGGGAAATAAGGGCAAGGGTCCCTATATATTGGTCCAGACTTCTTAGCAGAGAAGGTAGAACTCCTGAAAGTCATGCAGAACTCCAGACTCAGGGTCCTGAACTCTGAACCTTTGTAGACTTACGGCTGTAAAGAGACTCTGAGCAGAATATCCTCATGTAACTGAGATGTGCTAATCATATGGCAATAAAGATGGGGAAAGTGTCAGTACCTCCTGGCTCCTGCTTTACCAAGGGCAGGGATAGGCTGGCACCACTCTGCCCCCCGCCCCAATTCCCAGTCCACTACTGATATATTTGCATCATAAGTGTGAATGCAGAGCCAGGCCCTCTGAGAAACCCCAGGAAATGGTGCTGCAGAGCCTCCAGCCCCTCCCCATCATGACAGCATTGACCTTTCAGTCTCACCTTTGCAGTCTTCTCTAGTCCCTACCTGCACTCTCCAAGGTAGACCAGCAAGCACCCCAGGATCTGTCCCAGTGCGAGGCAGGCCAGTGAGTGAATGAAGCAGAGAGATTGAGTGAAAAAGTTAAAAGTCGCCAGAGAGACAGTGCCACTAAAGAAATCAGGAGGAGCAATAGCTTAGCAGGTGGGGTGTTTGTCTTGCACGTGGCTGACCCAGGACGGGCCCTGGTTCGATTCCTGGCATTCCATATGGTCCCTGAGCCTGCCAGGAGCGATTTCTGAATGCAGAGCCAGGAGTTACTCCTGAGCACCACTGGGTATGCCCCAAAACGCCAAAAATAAATAAATAAATAAATAAATAAATAAAAGATATCAGGAGTGGAGTTGAGAGGAGAGGAGAGGGAAGAGAGATGGAGGGAGAGAGAGAACGGGAGAGAGAGCAGTCTCATACAAATGGAGAAAAGAAGAGATATCACTAACAGAGAAGTCAAAAGTCCATCAGGCAGAAATGGTCAAGGAGGAGAAGGAGCAGTGGTCAGAGAGGCCTGGTACAGGCAGAGTGAAGTATAAATGCAGATGCCTAGGCCTCGCAAAGACATCACATCCTGTCACACGTGGCCCCACACACAGGGCTGGACAGGCCCCCACACAGTCACACCTGGCTGCAGTTAGCTAGACACAAAGAGTCTCACTCTGTCATACATACACACATACAATCACATCCTCCCTGAGTCTCACAGGCACCAACAGTCTTACACTCAGTCTCTTTTTCATGCACAAGCTTACACCAAGGCTGGGCAGGCAGAGATGCTGATAGACTCTATGACTAAGCCTCTACCCAAAGAGTCTCCCATGTTCAGCAGGAGCCTTAGACCCCCTCACAGTCCCTCAGAGCCACTCGAGGTGGCAGAGCAGTGAGTGAAGGTCACCTCTCATTGTCCTGGAGTGTTCCCATCTCGAATATAGGGTGGCCAGGTTCCCCAGAGCATCACCATGAGAGGCCAAGCATAGATAATGTGCAAGCCACAGCCTCCCTCTCTCCCATCACACTCCCAGATCTTTCACCTCCATCAACACCACCAAATCACCTTCCTCACTACAATCACTATGTCCACCAACATCACCATCATCAGCATCCCTGTCACCGCCTCTACCCCAAATCATCATCTCCTTCATCAACATTATCAACACCACCCTTCCATCCTCACCACTCAACATCACTGCCACCCTCATTGTCAGCACCATCAACAGCCCCATCTTCACCGCCATCTCCATCATCACTACCATCAACACCACCATCACCATCACCACCATGGACACCGCCACAATCATTACCTTCATCATCATCACCTCCACCCTCACAATCATCTTTAACCCTCAACATTACCATTATCACTACCAGAATCAAGATGATCTCCGCCATTTTAACCACCATGATCATCATTGGCATCATCATCCTTACCACTACGGAGGGATGTGGGGAAGCAAAGAAACTGAAGCCAGGCAGGATCTTCTCTTCAGTGTTCTGTCTTCACCACAGTGATCTCTCGTACACTTCACATTTGTCTGCCCCTTGACCTTCCTGCCCTCGCAGCTAGCTCACGAGCATCTCAAACTCAGAAGGTTCAAGACAAGACTGTTACCTCCCCATCTCCCAGCTTTCTTACTCCTCCAATGTTGCCATCTCACTTCTGGAACTCCAACTCGCAAGACAAAAATCTAGAAATGATTCTACATGCAATAATCACATTGACCTTTCTGCCCCCAAGAGGCCAAGTTTTCTATCGTATACTGCTATTTCTACTGACAGGCACAGAGCCTAGAATGGAGGAGATCCTCCATGCCTGTTGGATGAGCAAAGGAATAAATGAATGGGAATTGCCAATAAGGAAAGACATGTGTATCTAAAGACTCAGCAAGCATGGTGGAAGTAATCCCAGACCCCACACTCCTCTAAGAGCCACCCTGGATACCATCATAGGTGGGGCACGCAGTAGCCTCAGCAGGCTAGCTATGTCTTGTTCAGCCTTGGAAGACTCTAAGAGTACTATCCTTTGCCAATACCAGTGTCTCAAATCTCTGAGACAGAAAGTAGTACAACAGCTCCCAGAACATTCTTGGGCTCTCCCAGGAAGAAGGTGACAGAGCTTTCAGATTCTTTCAAGTGATCCTGACCTGGACTCTCACCAGTAAAGTCAGTAGGGTACTTGTCATGTCTACCTCCAATCTGGGTTCGATCCCTAACTCTTTGGGGATCCTGAGTCTAGTCAGCAGTGATTCCTGAGTGCAGAGCCAGGATTAAGCCCTAAGTGTCACAAGATAATTACAAAAGCCTTTACCCACCACTACTGCCAAAAAATTGGACGTGGTTTCAACTGTGTAAAGCCTTTACCCACCACTACTGCCAACAAATCGGAAGTGGTTCCAACTGTGTAGACAGGTCCCTGAAGGATGGAAGAGCCACCGCTATTCTAGGGGAAAAAAGGATCATGGCCCAATGGAAGACAGGAGCACAGGGGGCTGGCCCCATCTCAGTCACTGGTTGGTGCAGAGCTGTGTCAATCACATCTCCTTGGACCAGCCAGAAAGAACCACTTTGGTTACAACTGCTACTTGTTCATCCCTTTCTCAGCTCTGGCCTCCTTGCAGAAGACTTGAGTCAAGGGATCCATTTCTGTATGTGGATTTTGCCCATTTATCATTTTTAGCCTTTGAACTTTTGGGGGGGCACTGTGAACTACATCTAGCAGTGCTAGGGTATCCCATACCACTCCTTGAGATGCTTGATTCCCATGTACAATCATGCCAGTTTAGGATTTGGGTCTCAAGGTGCATGGAGCCCCAGGGCTACTTGTTTGGGAAGCTTTGCAGATTCTGGTATCTACCTCAGGGCCTTGCACCTCCTGGGCATCTGGTCTACAACTTGAATTCTCTCACTGGCTCTTATTCCATATAAATAGAAGAGCAAAGAGTCCTAGAAAAACCCAAGCAACGCTCTGCTGGTTACACAGACCATCTGAGGGTCTGGGCATTGGTACCCAGCTTGTATTGGGGACACAAACTCTCCTACTTACCCTCATCTACTGGCCCTCAAAGCCCCCTTTCACTAGCCTGCTCCCCATCTCACCAAGGAGGCCAGACAAGACTGCTAGTGTTGGGATTGTTTTTCTATGTTGCTGGCTCTGTCCTGGGCCTCCCATCACCACATGAGGGCCAGGGATCAGAGCCAGGTTCATACGAGGAAGCAGCAGACCCAATACAGTGCCGAGTTCTGGGTTGTTCCACCAGGGCAGCCTCTGAGGAACATTCCTGGGGCATTTAAGGGAGCCTGGCACCAGACAGGGCAAGAGAGAAAATGAATCCCTTTTTTATTATTAGGCATTTTTGTTTTTCAGGAAGCTCTGGGGCATCTCATTTAGGGTCCAGGGAGCCAGAACAGAGCCCCCAGTTGATCTAAAGGGCTGAGCTGGCCTCTACTCACCCCAAAATGCAAAGGTGAGCCAGGCACATTTGTTTAACTATTTACTGAACATTTGTTGTGGCAGGTGCTCCAAGTCAGCCAGAAGAACTGGTTCTTCCCTGGAGCAGTCAAAGTTTTGAAGAGAGGCAGATGGGCATCAGCCAGATAAATACACACACACACACTACATGTGACCAGAAATGGCCATGGTAACCAAGGGCATTAATAAAAGTGTTTTAATCCAGCCTGGGTTCAGACATTTTTCTTTAATTGTGGTTTAAACAAGGTTGCAATAATGTTTATGTTTTAGTTTTAATATTGAAAGTTTCTGCTTTTTTTTTTTTACCACTGTGAAAGTGCCCAAGATCCTTGGCCACTGTCCCTTTGATTCTTCCAGTCCCCTCTTCCTATTCTCTTTTTCTCCAGGGATGTATTAATATATTTTATATTTTAAGGTCAAGAGTTTGTCATCTTTGATACTGTGGTACATCTACATAATATGCAGCTGTTAAGAAAAAAACTGAAGTAATGAAATTTGGTTATATGTGGAAAGATATGAAGAGTATTACATTGAACAAAATGAGTCTAGGAATAGACATAGAATAATCGCACTCATTTGTGGGATAAGAATATTGTATAGTAAGAATACCAGAAGACAATAGAGATGAAGGCCAAGATGACTAGTCCATCGTAGGAAAGTTTGCCACAAAGAGAGGGGCAGTACAGTACCGTTAGAATGGAGAATGATAGTAGGGTAATAGTTGGAGATTATCAATCTAGACAAGAACTGGGTACAGGAAGGAGGTAAAGCAATGTGCATGAAGGCCAGAGTAATAATAGCACAGTGGTAGGGTATTTGCCTTGCTTGCAGTCAACACAGGATGGACCCCAGTTCAATTCCGGGCATCCCATATGGTCCCCCGAGCCTGCCAGGAGTGATTTCTGGGTGCAGAGCCAGGAGTAATCCCTGAACACTGCCAGGTGTGACCCAAAAACAAACAAACAAAACAAAACAAAAGTGATGTGCATGATATCCCCTCAGTAATCATAATGACAACCATGGTGTTTAAAAGAGGAAAACTGAAGAGTGAGACAGAAGAAAAATGTCTGCCACAGAGGCAGGCATGGGAAAAACAGGGACTGAGGTGACATGGAAGAGAAACTGGTGGCAGAAAATGTGCACTGGTGAAGGGATGAGTGTTGTACATTGTCTGACTGAAGATCAATTGTGAACAGTTTTGCAAGTGCATCTCACTGTGATTCAATTAAAAATGTAGTCCAAAATATTAATTTTAGCAAAGAGTTTGTCATCTTCGGATTCTGTCTTGTTCCTCGTTTTGTTTTCTTTCTGTGCCTGAGATGAGTGAATCATCCTGTACTTGTCCTACTTCCTCTGACTTATTTCACATCTGGTTCCATCCAAGTCTCAGATAATTGCAAATTTTCTTATAGCTACACAGTCTATATCCCCATCAGTTCTTAATCTATTCATCTGTTATTGAACATTTGTGCCATTCTCAGATTTTATGATAAAGTTATAAAAATAACTCATTTTATTATGAACAACTATACTTAGTTAAGCGAGAGAACTTAGAAGAAATGGACAGATTTTGGAAAAAAAAAATATCTCCTGATACTTAATTAGGATGAAGTGGAAAGCTTAAACAGGCCTATCACAGTAAGGATATTGAAAGAGTAAGTAAGAAACTACCCAAGAAAAAAAAGTCCAGGACCAGATGGGTTTACAGGTGAATTTTATCAAGCATTTAGAGAAGAGTACTACATTGATCCTTAGACTCTTCCAAAACATTGAAAAGACAGGAATCCTCCCTAATATCTTCTATCAAGTTAATATCAGATCTTTTTTAATAGAAGCTGTTCTCACCAGGGTGAAAGGATATCTCATTGCCTTATTGATTTGCCTTCCCCCGCCCCCCTTTTCCAACTTTGGCCTTTTAAGCTTTATTTATTTTGATTGTTTGCTCTATTCCTGGCTCTTTGCTAGAAGGTTGTTCTCAGTGATGCTGGAGACGGAGCCCAAGACTTCTGCCTATCAAGCACTCCCTCAACTCACTGAGCTATCTCACGAATCCTGTATTTATTTTTTTTTAACAATCCAATCAAAATATTTAGCTTTTTAAAAGAAGGAAAATAGTTTCAGAGAGGGACAGACACTTGGGCATTCAGAAATTGGCTACTCATAAAGACAGCAGAATTCTGGTTACATTATCATATGTGAGAAATATGTGAAGGTTGATGTTCGTTTTGCTCTTGGGCCCATTGATGAAATAAAACACAAGAAAAAGTTGTTTCCAAAGCTCATTGTTTCTGTCTATTGATGGACAGGTCACTCAGGGATGATGGCCAATGCTCCTGCCCAACTTGAGGTGAGAAATAACTCTTCCATTTCCTCAGAGTTCCTGCTGATTGGGACCAAGGTCAGCAGATGGATGAGGCATACATGAAATGAGACATTAGGGTGACCCACCCAAGTCCCAGGTGAAAAACAAGGGAAGTTTGACTCAAAGTCACCTCCATGAAGGGTGGGGTATCCTGAGGGATTTCAGACAATAAAAGGGTAAAGATGGAGGTGGTGGTGAGGTTTTCCAGGTAAGGAAAGGGGGATGAGTAGCCAAAAATCACTGGACCTTTGGTGGAAGCTTAAGAGGAAACTTCAGGCCCAGTTAGGAGATTGGGTCAGAATCTAGAGCTACATGAAATGAACAGGTGTTGTCACATTTAGGCTCCTGACAGGGCACAGGCTCTGTGACCCAGTACAACCAAGCAAGATTAGATGGGAGGCCCGGAGAGGTAGCACAGCGGTGTTTGCCTTGCAAGCAGCAGATCCAGGACCAAAGGTGGTTGGTTCGAATCCCGGTGTCCCATATGGTCCCCCGTGCCTGCCAGGAGCTATTTCTGAGCAGACAGCCAGGAGTCACCCTTGAGCACCGCCGGGTGTGGCCCAAAAACCAAAAGAAAAAAAAAAAGATTAGATGGGAACACTCTGTGTGGTGCTGAGGATTGAACTTAGTTCTCTTGCATGCAAAACAAAAACAAAAACACTCTAGATTCATGTTCAGTGTTGCAGTATTCGCGATTATTCTATTTGAAGGCCGGTCGTGGGCCACAAAATGTTGTACGGAGGGCTGCAACAACTCGCGGGCTGCGAGTTTGAGACCCCTGTATGAGCACCAACCAGAAATTATAACTGAGTGCAGAGCCAGGAGTAACCACTGAATATTGCTGGATGTGGCTCTAAAGCACGCCTGTTGGTGAACTCTCTTCTAATAGCAGTCACTGTAGAATGAATCTAGTCTCAGTTTCCCCAATGAAGGACCTATCTTACAAGATCAGTGCCTACTTCAGAGTGCAAGGGGCTGAGAAGAGCGACAGAGCTCATGGAGGCTGGTCTGGTTTTCCATCCTGCCCTGATCTTCCAGACTCTCACCCACCAGATCTCACCCACCTCCACCACACGAACACCCATTCCCACCTATCCAACCCGCCAAACTCTCACACACCTGGCTTAGCACCCCCACCCCTCCCGGGTGAATAACAGTTAACTGATCAGTCTTTCTCTTAGGTAACTGAACTCCCATCTCAGATGCAGGAGCAGAGGTTGAGGCGATTAGGGAATGTGAGCTGGGCCTGCCCTGCCACATGCTCCCTGGCCAGCGCCATCACCCCAGCTCATTCTCCAGCCCCCCAGAGCAGTGCTGATAGATATGGTGAAAGGTGACCTGGCCACGTAGCCTTGGAGGGGCTGTGGGCGGGTGTTGGGAGCTGGAGGGAGGGTGGTAGGGTGAAAAGGGAGCCCTCTTGGGGGTCCCTCCAGACAACGCTAAATCTGCCCTTTGACCACCACCCCTCAACCCCCCAGCTAGATTAAGTGTCTGGGCCTAGGGCACATACACAGCTTTTCAAATAACAGCTACCTGGACTTCAAGAAGCCAGAGTTTCCTAATGGTGACGCTTTGTGTCTTCCTCCAAGCCATGTCAGCCAGTTACTTTGTGTACAAGGAGATCTTGATAGGGTCCTTGGAGATTTTCAAGCCAGCCTTCGGAGCCAGGCCAGAGCCTCCACTATGGGGAGGGGTGAACCTTCATACTGCTGATCGGGCTCCTGGCCCTTCTCTTTTGCTCCCTTTGGGGGGATCAGTTGCTCAGAAGAGGGGAGGAAAGCTTGGATTCCAGCCATAGGTTCTGGAAAGCCGTTTCTCTCTTTCAGGTTGAAGGTCTTCCCAGCCCTCTCTCTCCTTTTGTCTCTTCCCTGCCTTCTTGCTCTGGTCTTCTGTCTCCATCTCTGTCTGTCTGCCTCTCCTGTTCCCTTTGCTTTTCTCTCCAGTCTCTCTAGTCACCCTCTTTTCTGTCCCCCATCTCGTGTCTGTCTTGCACAATTGACTGTATTTTTCTCCTCTTTCCTATACTGTTTCTCTGTTTCTGTCTCTCTCCCTTGTTCTTCCTTATCCTCCTCTGTTCTCTTATTCCTTTGTTTTCCCCTGTCTTTCCCCTGTACCCCAGCACTCTCCTGAGCCTGGAGGAGATGGGAATCTAGGAAAGAGGATCTCTTCTCTGTGTCCTCTTCCGAGTCCTTCCAGACAGTGTTGTGCTGTGGCTTGGGAGAGGGGGAAGCTTTTGGGAGAGGGTACGGGGAAAGGGAGGGATTCTAGGAGGCAGATAGAGGGGAGCCTAAGTGTGAGCTGTGAAAGGGGCGCCAGGCTGAACCTAGATCTGGGTGGATGGGGAAATAAAAGGTAGAAGAACTCACCCAAAGCCTAAACTTAAACACAAAAGACTGCCTTTGGGAACTGGAGAGATAGTACAGCAGGTAAGGTATTTGTCTTGCCTGCAGCCAATCCAGGTTGGATCTCTGAAATCCCATATTGTCCCCTGAGCATCACCAGGAGTAAGTAGTAATTTCTGAGAACAGGGGCAGTAATAACAAACCTAAGCATAGCAGGATGTAGTTCAAAAAGCCAACAACAAAACAACAACAAAGCAATCAACACTATGACTTTGTTTTTTGTTTGTTTGTTTGTTTTCTTTTTTGGGAGCCACACCCGATGGCATTCAGGGGTTACTCCTGGTTCTGTGCTCAGAAATTGTTCCTGGCAGGCAGGGGGACCATATGGGATGCCAGAATTTGAACCACTGTCTGTTATGAATTGGCTGTGTGCAAGGCAAACGCCCTACCACTGTGCTATCTCTCTGGCCCCAGACTTTATTTTTTTTTAAGGAGTCCCATTGGGCCATCCTTGGGAGCGTAGATTGAGCCAGACTCAATCTAATGGTGTTTAGGGCCCATAAGCCACACCTGGCAGCTCTGAAGAGCTTGGAGGGCCCCAAGGCACCAGAACCCAAATCTGTCAGGAACATCCTTAAGCACTTGAGCCATCTCTGCAGTCCCAGAAATGTAACTTATTCTATGAACCTTCTGGAACTGCAGAAGGCACCAGATAATCACCCAGCCAAGGTTTCTGAGACACCCTGAGGTGCCCCATAAACCAGAAACACCCAGTGAGTCCATGAGGATTTTTGAGCTAATGAGATGAGAGACTTGGAGATACGCCCTTAAAGGTAGGTCTGCAGGACATGGCCTTGCTATCAGCCAGGGGCTGTGAGGCAAGCCCCACGCTCTATCAGGCCTGCCTGGCCCAGCCTCTCCTCCCTTCCATGTTCTCCCTTCATTGACTCTGCATGTCCTACACATGGCTTCCCTGTCTTCAAGCTTCCTGTGGACAGCGATTGAGCCCGGAGTGGGCAGTGCTGGCTTTGTCCTGTGCATCATGGGGCCAGCCTAGAGCTGGTTGCAATGTCTCTTTTGTCTTCTGCTTTCTGGAGAGTGAGTCCAGTGGGTGGAGAGGCTCAGCAGGTCAGTCACCAGCACCTTCTACCTGAGGCTCTTCTGCCTATTTCTAGGTGGTTACTAAATCCTGCCCAGCCCCTGAAGACCCTGGATCTGACCCACATGGAACAACCTGCAGTACCTTACCACTTATGGCTGTGATTGGGTCTCATATATAATAGGATCACATACAAACCTCAACCATCCATACCTTATTTTCTTTTGTTCTTGATTTGCTTCGGGCCATGCCTGGCCCTCATGGGAGTGCTCCGAGTACTCCTAGCTGGCAAGCTCTATAGTACTGGCCTTGGTGAACCCTAATTATTGCTGGAGATTGAACCAAAGTTGACCACATGTAAGGCAAGCACCCTACCTACTATCAGATCTCTTTGTCACCTTTCAACTTGTGTCTCCTTGATGATGTCACCCCATTATACAGGGAAGGAAGTCAAGGCTCTTGCACTTAAATTCTCTTACCTGAGATCATTCTGTCAGAAGCAAACAGAGCCAAGATGAGGAGCAGATGGGCTGAGCTGCCCAGACCAGCCTTTCTACTATATCACATCCCCTTAGATAAGTTTATCTACAAAACTGGAAGATGGAAGAATCAGTCTTAGTGGCCAAGGGACCAGGCAGTCACCAGAAAGACAAGCCTAGTGGGATTTGGTATGTCTGTGGCAGCAAGGTTTCCCTGACCCCATTCCTTTAAAAAAAATGTGGGGCTTTATGTGCCATCCATGAATTCAATCTTCAGGGTTCCTGTACCACCATGAACTTGCTGCATGACTGTGGCCCAATTTATGTCCCTCCTGTTCCTTCCTCTATACCCAGCGCTGCTGCACTCCAGGCTCCTGGGAGGGCCATGCCAACCCAGCCCAAGTGCCTGCAATTCCTTAGCTGAAAGCAGTCGTGGTGCCCTCTGGCCAGGAGCCCAGCCAAATCAAGGGTTTGGCATGCTATCTTTGCCTACTCTGTTCGAGGGTGACTGTCTTATTCCAGTGAGGAGCCACCCCAGGGTGGCCCACTCCAAGGCCCAGTGACTCACTTACTGAGCAAGGGGCGGGCGGGCCCAAGCTGTCTCTGTGGCTCTTGGCGGCCACCAGAGCCCACGGGCCCACAGGCCCACGCCGGGCTGGGGCTTGTGTCAACCACTGGCTCCTATAAATCGCTGGGCAGGGCCAAGGTAGGACTGTGGCCAGCCTTGAGGGAGAAGGCTCAGCCTGTGTTGCAGGGGAGGTGACCCCGGGGGACCTGGGGCCATGGCTCAAAGGCATTAATGAACCCTCCATCTGGTGCTGTCCGCCACCGCGCACGAGGCTGACACAGTGTTTGGGCTAGAGGAGAGAGTGCGTGTGTGTTCCAAGGTTAGCTAAGGCTCAGTTTTACCGATCTGGAAAAATCTGTTCGAAGGATGGAAAATGGAGGATGAGGGGCTGAGGACAGTCCGATTTGTGTTGGCTCCATCTGAGACCCAAATGGCCCAGAGAAGTCTCACTTGCACCATGGTTGACCGGATTCTCTCTAGGCTCTGCCACACAGGGCTACAGCCGGATGGAAGCTCTAAACTTTGGTCAGCCCAGGGATGGTTCTCCCAGTCCAATGCCAGGAGTTTCTGAAACATTCCTCTCTCATCTGGACAGAAGATGGTTCCTCTCAGACCAAGACTGATGGGCACTCACAGGAGACACTGTGGCAATGGAGCCCAGTTAGACACAGGAGACTGGAAGTGAAACCCAAGAAAAAACAATGAGCAATTTGAGGAGGGCAGGTGGAGGTTGGGGGTCACACTTGGGACTCTTCCTGGCTCTGAGCTCAGGGGACCATAAAATACTGAATATTAATCAGCGATTGGCATCATACAAGACAGTGTCTTACCCCCTTGTTATCTCTTGGCCCCTACTGTTCCTTGGTTACCTGATGCTTATCTCAGTGTCAGGCACAGTTCATTTCTGGGGTTTATGGACCTGTTTATTCCCTCCTTCCTCCAAATTCACTTGCAATTAGAAGACTTGTTCTATAGACCAGAGACATTTGGAGGTGAAGGCAATTCTCCCTCACACAGCTTGAAGCATGTGGAATTGAGACTCAGACCCAGCAGGATTTCGTAGGAAAAATATCTGGTGATGGGAAACAGAAAAGGGCATTGCTCCTAAGAAACATCCTGACCCCCTTTACTCATCCATCTACCCATCACCTAAACATCCATTCTTCAGCTGCTCTTCATCCCACATCCATGTATCTCTCCATCTATTTATCATTTACCTACTATACAGTTATCTAACTAGCCATTATTTATGCAGTACACATCCTACCTCTTCATCTTTCCATCCATCCACAATCCATCCATCCATCCACCATCTATTTATTTATCCATTCACATACCTACCCATCCACCCACCTACACATTCATCTGTCCACCTACCCATCCACTACCCATCCACACATCCATTCATTTATCCATCTGTTCATTTATCCATCCATCCATCCACTCACCCATCCATCCATCCATCTATCCATCTACCCATCCATTCACCCATCTACACATCCACCCATCTCTCCATCCATTCATCCATCCATGTTTCCTTTCCACTCAATTTCATTCCTCTCAAATCCTATCTCACTCAGTGCCTGACATATATAAAAGTCTGCACAAAGTTTGCTCAAGAATAAAGAATAGAAACAGATGTGGGCCCTATTCTCTTCCCCCTGAGTTATGATAGACAACAATCTCTGCCTCGTTGACATTCCAAGATTCCAGGACAAACCCGACTGGGAGCAGGCTGATGCTCTAAAGGACCACGCAGACCTCTCTGTCAGGCTGCAGAATTGTTGGCGGTGCTGAGACTATGGAGCTGAGTCTTTGGCTGCTGAGAACTGTCAGACGCTTCCCCTGGGCCTGCCAAGAGGCCCAAAAAGGAAAGGAAATGGGCATGTCATGAATATTCACCATATGCCAGGCCCATCCCACACTTTAACCCTTGCTTCTCTTTTTTTCCCCAAGACTTGGAAGTCCAGAGAGGTCTATCACTTGCCCAAGGTCACCCAGCAATTACTGGAGCAGGGCCCAAGTATGAACTCTGGTCTGTGAGCCAAAAGTCTGTGTTTATGGTACAGAGCAATAATACAGCAGGTAGGGCGTTTTTCTTGCATGCAACTGATCCAAATTCAAATCTGGCATCCCATTGGGTCAGTCCTCCAAGCACAGTCAGGAGTAAGTCCTGGCTACAGAATTAGGAGTAACACCTGAACACCACAGGGTGTTCAAAAGCAAAATAAAAATCTGTCTTGTAGCCATATCAGTGCCACTTTCCTTCAAAGGGATGCTACTAACTTCCCTCATTCTAGTCTCTCTTTTAGGCTCCCCTCACTTCTCTTCCCCCACTCTATCCTCCATATTCAAGGTATCACAGCTAGCTCCTGGCAGAATATTTCTTTTATTTCTTCTTTTTATTTTTGTGTTTTGGGTCTCACCCAGTAATGCTCAGGGCTTATTCCTGGCTCTGCACTCAGAGAGTACTCCTGGCCATGCATGGGGAAATCACATGAGGTGCCAGAGATTAAATCTGAGTCAGCCTCATGAATGGCGATTCCCTACCTACTGTATTCTCTCTCCAGCCCCCTGGCAGAACCCTTAAAATAATAATAATAAAATAAAAATAATAAAGTGGTTTTGGAGAGAAGGGGCAGTGGGTAAGGCTCTTGCCTTGCACACAGCTTACTTGGATTCAATCCACAATACTACCAGTTGTGATCGCTGAGCACAGAGCCAGGAGTAAGTTCTGTGTACTGCTGGGTGTGGTCCAAAAATAAACTAAAAATCTTTTTTTCTGGGTCAAACAAATAGTACTGCCGTGCAGGCAGCTGTCCAGTGTTCAATTCCTGGCACCACATATGTTCCCCCAAGTCCTAGCAGGAGAGATCCTTAAGCTCAGGGCCAGGAGGAATAAACCCTGGGCACTATCCTCTCCCCCAAATTGCATTTCTGGGTCAGAAAGATAGTACAGTGAGTATAGTCTTTGCCTTGCATGAGGATGAACTGAGTACTACTAGGTACTGGTGTTCCAGTACTGGGTACTGGTACTGATGGTACCGCTTTCTGGTAGCCCAAAAACAAATCAAAAAATTTTTTTCTGGGCCAAACAAATAGTACAGCAGGGAAGGTGCTTACCTTGCAGATGACTGTCCATGATTCAATCCTTGTTGTCACCACATATGGTTACCCGAGCACCACCAGAAGCTATCCTGAGCACAGAGCCATGAGGAAGCCTCGAATTATAGCCAGTGTTTCTATGTAGTGTTTGCATGTGATGACTTCCTTCTTATTTTATAGGAATTTCTCCCCTTGCAAAGATAAACCAATATGGATGTCCCCAGCCCCAGGTTAACCTTTCTTTGACCGAGTTGCATTTGCTGAGTCAACTGACTCAGAGGTGGGGAAGGTCAACTACTGCACAGCTTCCTGGAGGGCCATTCACAGACCCTCGAGATAGTTCACACACAGGCATGATTGTGGGCCCCATGCTATGTGTGATATGTCCCTTGATCCCCAGTTGACCACTTCCTGGAACCCTCCGCACAGAGTTCAGTTTCTTCTAGGACCCAGGCATTAACCACCCCTGCAGAGAGAACTTCCTCTCTGGATTCCCCAGGCTGGCATCGAAAAGGAAATGTCTATAGCCACTGTGCCTAGGCCACCTACAGAGCCTGGTACTGCCCTGGGGCTTCTTATCAACCATGTTTGATGCAAGGATGGGGTCTCTCTGACCCTAATGAACAATGGAAGGGAATGCTGAAGCTCATAGAGGCAAAGTCACTGGCCCAAGTCATACAGCAGTTAGAGGTAACCTGGCTGGAAGACAGACTCCTTGTTGACCAGTTGTCTGAAGTCCAGGGCTACAAATAGGACCTTGAATATGTCAAAAAAAACTAGGTACGGGGCTGGAGAGATAACATGGAGGTAAGGTGTTTGCCTTCCATGCAGGAGGT
Source organism: Suncus etruscus (assembly GCF_024139225.1). NCBI lineage: Eukaryota > Metazoa > Chordata > Mammalia > Eulipotyphla > Soricidae > Suncus > Suncus etruscus. The sequence goes on from NC_064852.1 coordinate 10,005,581, forward strand.
CATCGGTTCGAATCCCGGCGTCCCATATGGTCCCCCGTGCCTGCCAGGAGCTATTTCTGAGCCTGGAGCCAGGAATAACCCCTGAGCACTGCCGGGTGTGACCCAAAAACCACACACACACACACACACACACACACACACACACACACAAACTAGGTACCTCCTTGGACTTCAAAGTCCTGAGAACCTGGTTCAACAAGAAATTGTGGGAGCAAGTCCCAGTTCTTCTGGTTTTACTGAGTGGCCTTGAATTGTTCATTCTTCTCACAGGTCCTCTGTCACAGCCCAAAGTCCTTTCTTTGGGGAGTCTAGGGAAAGATTTGCAAAATATGAGGCCAGAGAGATAGCATGGAGGTAAGGCATTTGCCTTACATGCAGAAGGACCGTGGTTTGAATCCCAGCATCCCATATGGTCCCCAGAGCCTGCCAGGAGTGATTTTTTTGTTTGTTTATTTTTGGGTCACACCTGGCAGCACTCAGGGGTTATTCCTGGCTCTACGCTCAGAAACCAATCCTGGCAGGCTCAGGGGACCCTATGGGATGCTGGGATTTGAACCAATGTCCTTCTGCATGCAAGGCAAATGCCTTACCTCCATGTTATCTCTCCAGCCCCAAGGAGTGATTTCTGAGCATAGAGCCAGGAGTAACCCCTGAGTGCTGCCGGTGTGACCCAAAAAACAAAACAAAAAAAAATTTGCAAAATAAAAGTGAGTTGTAAGAGATGGAAGCCTAAGAAGAAAGGAAGGAAGGAAGGAAGAGAGAGAGGGAGGAAAGGAGGGAGAAAGGGAAGAAGGGAAGGAAGGAGAAGGAGAGAAAGAGGGAGGGAGAGAGAGGTCTGCCATAGGAGCAGATGGGAGGGAAGAGCAGGAGAAAACTGGGGACATTGGTAGTGGGAAATGTGTCCTGGTGAAGGGTGTTGGACACTGTATGACCAAAACTCAATCATGAATGTCTCTGTAACTATGTCATCTTGTGGTAATTTAATTAGAAATTATGAATTAAAAAAGAGAGAAGGCAGCCTGAGATGGGAGATTCGTGCCACCTTCACATATGTGAGATACAATAGAAAACCTCTTCTTCTGCCAGAGACCCCACTACCAAGAGACACCCCAAGGGTCAAGATGGCTTGTGGGGGGAGCAAATGGACACCGGATGAATAGCAACATTCTCAATCCTGGCACACAGTCCTGAGGAAGGGGTTGTACTATAAAATGGCATCTGTGCTGGGCCTGCTCCAAATGGGGGGAGACTGGCTGGCACGCGGCCTTTATCTGTGCGCCCTCACCCCTGACACAAGCCCTCTCCACCCTTCTCTGAGACTGTCCCTCACCTAGAGACCCCTCAGCAGAAGCTGTTCCCCCTCCAGCGGGCGGGCCTTTTAAGGCTCCACCTCAGCCCTTTAAATTCTATTTTTTCAAACCACATTCTTGAACTTGGCAGATAACGCGGCAGCCCCACAAGAGCGCTATTTACTGGTGAATGGACCCTTTATAACCGGCTTCATTAATATTTCTACCTGTTGGCTGGCCCTCCGTTTCCTCCCCCTATACAAACAGATTCTCCACACAGAAAGACTTTTCAAATGCTCTTATTGACTTTCCCCCTGTTGGGCGGGCATGAGTGTGGGTGCTGGGGAGGGGGCGGTGGGGCCAGGAAGGAAAGAGGCCCGGCTATTCATGGGGCAGGGGCGGCAGGCCCAGGGAACTCAGGTATGTTCTGCTCACAAAGACACACTGAGCCCTGATCAGCCCAGGAATTCCAAGAGCCCTGGCCGGGGGTGGCTGCTCCGTGTCCCTTCTTAGCCCCTGCTGCCTGGCTGGCTGAGCCGAGGCCCAGTTTCTGTGACCACTCTGGTCTCTATACTGTGATCAGAGCCTGATCCAAGCCCCAGATCCAGCAGCAGCATCTGAGCATAAGGGAAGAGGGAGAATACTGTACGGACTGAGACACCTAAGGCACTTTGGTGGACTCCCCAGGCAAGCATGCTCACTCAGATTCTAGAAGCTTCTGATCCCCAAAGCATGACTGGTTAGTGGTAATAGTAGGCACTATATCTGGGCTCAATAACTGAGCTGGTAGAACAGACAGCCACCAAGACCTGGCAATGCATCTTGGGCTCAGGAAACATGGGAGCAGACGGAAAAGAGTATTGTGGCAATGCAAAGGGCAGAATGCTTGTTGCATACAGCCAATGTTAGTTCCATCTATGGTCTATGTATGCCCTCTTGAGAACCCCCAAAAGTGATCCCTCAGTGCAGAATCAGGAACAAGCCCTGAGCACTATTTTGATGCCCCCCCCCCAACCAAAACCAATAGTATAACGAATATTACCAACATAAGATGCTTCAAAGTGGGGTAGGAGTGATAGCACCGTGGCAGGGTGTTTGCCTTGAATGCGGCTGACCCGGGACAGGCCCTGGTTTGGTTCCCGGCATCCGGTATGGTCCCCTAAACCTGCCAGGAATGATTTATGATTTCTGAATGCAGAAACAGGAGTAACCCCTGAGTGTGACCTGATGCTTCAAACTTCCTCATCAGCAACTTGGGAATGGTTAAGAGATGCAAACTGTCATTGGAAGGTAACCCAGTATGGATGGAACCCTTCAGACCTGCAATAGGAGGGGCAAGCTCCCAATCATCTGTAAGATGCCAACAGAAGCAGGAGGAATTGGGAGTCTGCATGAAAGCACTTTCCTCTGAGGCTGAGGAAGAAATCGTGAAGGAGTGAGGAGTTACAGCATCACCTTACAAACTCCCATGGGAATGGTATTAACTTGACTGATAGGCCAAGGTTGTGAGATTCTGATGGTTGGACTCTCTGCACCTTGGGGTAGTGTGTTCAAAGGTCCTGCAGTTGGATGTGCTTTGTGCTTCTTTGACAATGGGTTTGCATGGTAGCGGTGATACCAGTGCAAAGGGGGAAGAAGGACCAGTCGGTGTAGGGGGTCAGGATTCCCACCTGGCACACTTCTTGTGGGAAGCCTGATAAAGAGCGCATGCCCAGAAAGTAATGTTTGAGTTTAACTAAGCTGGGGGTCCTAGGGCCTATTTTTTGCACTTCTGAGGAAAAATAGGAGTGTTGGTACCTGAGCCCCTAAGTTCTGTAAGGGGTATAAACTGGATGAGATCGAATGAGCCAAAGTGTGGACTAGCACACCTTGTCTCTGGACATGGATGTGACCTCCTTGGGGACACTTGGACGGCTTTGGCTGGCCTAGAACAGAAATCCCTGATCCTCTGCTTAGTTCTGTGGGCCTTCTTAGGTGGACAGAACCCTCTGACAAGCCCACACCCTACTCCCTGGCCAGCCCTTAAGTACCAGGCTGGAAATAACTCCTTCTCTCTGCCCCTTGGAGCTGGGACTCACCCACCACAGGGACTGCTGCAGGAGCAGGAGAGCTGTCCCTGCCTGGTCCCCCAATTCCAACTGTGCAGAGGCCCCCAGGCTGCGAGGAAAGGGAAGGGCTTGGTTCAGAGTCCTAGATTTGCCACAGATACTCAGGAGCCCTTCCAAAGCTGCCTAAGCAACTGGAGCCTCAGTTTCCTTATCTGTAACAGGAAGACTATGACATTTTCTGAGGGTGTGCATGAGAATGAAATAGCAAGCCTGAGCTTTGTAAGCAGAAAGACATATAATGTGTACAGATGAGATCGTGGGTGTGGTGTAAAGTTTAGGGTAGGGTGCTTTAGAAGACCACCCCAAACTCTACGTCATGGAGAGATCCCTGCCACAAGGAGAGTCTCAGTTTCCCTCAAGTGTAATATCTGGCTCCTGTTCCGGCTTCAAAGAGTTATTATGAAATGTTCTGATAGCACATGCCTTGAGCACTTATGATGCTTTGCTCGGCGATGCAGTCATCCAGTGAAGGACAGACCTTTGACCTTCAACTACCAGGAGTCCCTTCCTGAGGATGCAGGTGAGAGAGTACAGTTGTGTTCAGGAAGCCAGGCAGAGGACAGAAAAGAAGGAACTCATGGCCCTGGGACTGGTGGGGCTTCTCTTTAGTACAGTATCTCACTATCCTTGCAACTTTGGTCAAGTTACTTATCTCTCTGCTAGCCTCAGTTTCCCCATCCATAAAGCTGAAAGAATATTAATACTGTACTAATATTAAATTACATTTATTGACATGCATCGATAGACTATCCAACTCAATCCTTGGCTGTCAGTATGTAATCTGTGTTTGCTCCTATAAGAAGTAGCAATAATTAGGGATAAGAGCAATAGTTTAGCAGGTAAGATGCTTGACTTGCCTGTAGCTGACCTGGGTTTGATCCCTGGCATCCTATATGGTCCCTGGAGCAGAGCCAGGAGTGATTCCTGAATGTAGAGCCAGAAGTAGCCCCTGAGAACAGTTGGCTATGGCCCCAAAACAAAACCAAATAAACAGAAGTGGCAATACTGGTACCTCACTACTGCATCACAGTAAATTCGAGGTAGTATAATTAGTAGAGGTGGTCATGGTCATAGTGGTAACAGAACTACTGATGGTGGTGGTTGCAGTAGTAACCATAAAAATTGCTTTAGTAAGAAGCACAAGGACTAGCAGTAGTGTCAGAAGTAACATTATTACAAATACTGGTGGTATTGTCGCACAGTCTAAAGGTAACAGTGATGGAAATATTGGTGGTGTTGTTGAAGAAGTAGTGAGTACTGGTGGTGGTTGTGGTAGTAATAGTAGTGGCAAAAATAGTAAGTATTAATATTAGAGTGGTAAAAGTAATAGTAGAGGTACTGGCAATACTGGGTATTATACAATAGTAATAGTATTAAAATTCCTGATTTTAATAGTACTGAGATACTGGAACTAAGACCAGAATGGAAATGATGACTGTTCCAATTCGCAGTAGTGATCAGAAGTAATCACGGTGAAAACAGAGTCAGAAATACAAGGAGGAGGGTGAGTGATAACACAGCAGTAGGGCATTTGCCTTGCATGCGGCTAACACCAGATGGAGCCTGGTTGGATTACAGCATCCATATGGTCCTCCAAGCCTGTCAGGAGCGATTTCTGAGTGCAGAGCCAGGAGTAACCCCTGAGCACCTCTGGGTATGACCTAAAAACCAAAAAACAAACAAACAAAAAACCAACAAAATTCAGAAAAGAAAAAAAGAACAGAAATACAAGGGGGGGCAGTGTCTGCCTTGCAAGCGCTAGCCAAGGAAGGATCGTGGTTCGATCCCGTGGCGTTCCATATGGTTCCCCAAGCCAGGGGCAATTTCTGAGCGCTTAGCCAGGAGTAACCCCTGAGCATCTAATGGGTGTGGCCCCCCCCAAAAAAAAAGAAATACAAGAGGTATTAATTAGAAGTACTCATTCTTCTGGTCAGCAGTGGCAGGAATAATAGCAATAGAAGTTCTTGTTTGAAAGTAACCAAGTGGGGGTTATTGCCTGGAGTGGGAGTAAGAGGTTAAATTCTGAGGAGAGGGTCCGGGTGGATGGGCTTGGCAAGAGGTAATGAAGGGGTTCAGAGCCCTAGAGACTACGGCTAATCCTGGGGAGAGAATATGACTCATATCTATGGAAGCCTCCATTGGAGGCAGGAGTGTGTTTACTCCCAGAGATCCTGGGTGGTGGGGCTGGCAGGCACTGGGGTATCTCTGGGTCACTGTGCTTCTCATTTCATGGGGCCACAGGAGTGCCACAGGTGGATGGGGGTCTTGCCTTGGGACCTGAGTCAGGCTCAAGGAAGGGGCCAGTGATGGTCTTCCTCTGCAGCATGAGGACTCATCAGCTGAGTGCTCCAGCTCCTCCGTCAGCCCAGAGCTAGTCCACTCTGGTCTTGGGAACTCCAGGGCCGCCCTCCCATGGATCTAGGGAGTGGGGCTTCCCAGGAGAGGCTGAGTAATTAATTACAAGGGGGAGCTTGGGAGCTAGAAGGGCCAGTGATCTAGGAGCTGCCAGAAGCCTTGTGTGGGCTTCTGTGGGAGCTTCTATTCTCTGGCAGACAGATGGAGGTCCCCTCAGTCTCTCTGGCTAATCCCACTGAGCAGCAGTTTGTGCTTCAGTTTGTCTATCTCTGGGTCTTTGCCTGGGCTTTTCCCATTATCTGAAAAGCCTTCTGTCTTTTACAGTTTATTGCTTTTATTTAATTTATTTACTTTTGGTTTTGGGGTCACACCCAAAGATGCTTAGGGGTTACTCCTAGCTCAGCATTCAGAAATTGCTCCTGGCAAGCTCAAGGGACTATATGGGATGTCGGGAATCAACCCCCCCCCCCCCCAAGCCTCCTTCTGGAAGCCTTCTAGATACCACCAGCGCTGTGTTCTTTTTCCTGGCCTATACTTTTGTGACCTTCTTTTCTACCTGCCTTGAGGGGTTTAAGTCAACAAACCAAACCAGTTCAGGCTCAGGCTCTGATTGCTCAATATCCTCTGAGGCCACATAGGCTATGAGTCCCATTTCTACTAAATGGGTAAAATCAAGGAGCTGGATGTGGAATCAAGATGTGGAAGATTGTAGGATCCTGAGAAACTGCTCCCCATCTAATTCGGGAAGGCTTCCTGGGAGAACATGCAATCAAATAACCCAGTGGGTATTGGATCTATTTATCACCCTCTTTCCTAGGCCATGGCAAATGAGAGCTTCAGGTCAACTTCATAAAAAGTTAGATGGGATGTGCCACTGGACCCCACATTATTCTGGACAGTTTCCTATCATCCATGGGGAGAAAACCCAGAAAGAAGAAAAATCTGGAAAACTCCACTAATTCTGTGATGCTGCAGGCAGGGCCTGAGCTGTTTCTGTTTGGGATTTCTCACCAGAATCTGTGGGGGAACTCCAGAGACAACTCACCAGGAAGTCAGGGCCCCAGAGAGGGGTCTGAGCAAGAAAACATAGCCCCAACGTCTCCAGATAAGCTTTGCATCTCACCCCTGACACATTCAGGTGGGAGTCCCTGAGTCATCCAGAGAATCAAAAGCTGGAGCTATCCCCCTGACCATGCATTCCAACCATCTGGGGTGTTGGACAAATGTGGGGTACCCTGCCCCCTATACACACCAAACCCTTGAATCAGAATATTTAGAATCTGGGCCCAGAGAGATAGCACAGCGGTGTTTGCCTTGCAAGCAGCTGATCCAGGACCTAAGGTGGTTGGTTCGAATCCCGGTGTCCCATATGGTCCCCCGTTCCTGCCAGGAGCTATTTCTGAGCAGACAGCCAGGAGTGACCCCTGAGCACCGCCGGGTTTGGCCCAAAAACCAAAAAAAAAAAAAAAAAAAAAAAAGAATATTTAGAATCTGCAGGTTTTCCAGATGCCATACTAGAGAGTTGCTGTCTAGAAGTGTCACCGACATCCCCAGAGAAAAAGGTGGAGCCTGCGAAAGCCAATATGGACTGGCCATGTATTTTAGAAACAGCCAAGAGGTGGGTTGTACTTAAAAGTCAGCTTCACCTTGAGTTTCCCCCAGTTTAGCTGGGTAGCACTTTCCTGGGACCAGGGTGAAAGCAGGGGTGAAATTGGGATTGGGGAAATAGCAGAGCATGGGACCGACCAGCTGAAGGACAGAATTCATTCCTTCCCCTCAGGTAAGGGCAGCCTGGGGCAGGTTTCTGAACCTTTCTGAGACTCAGTTCCCTCATCTGAAAAATGGACATAATTTTGTATCTGCCTTTACTATCTCATACTTGCATTGCCAGTCAAAGACCATGACATAGCACAAGTGTTCCCCCACATTTCATAAAGCTCCACCCCCTGTCCTGCTGACCTGAAAGATTCCGGGCACACGAGGTTCTTTGTGCAAGAGACATGCTTGCTTGCACAGGAGACTTACTGTGTGGGCAGGGAAACAGCCAGCTTTTAAGTAAGTCATTCCTGGTAACAGTGGACACCTCTGACTCAGGGGCAGAGCTGTGTATGTTTCCAGGGAGAAGAGCTGAGATTTTGGAAACTGCAACCCCCAGTTCCACTGCCCATGTAGGCTCCTGTGGAAGCCATAGACCAAACTCCACCTCAAGACTCTGCCTTTCCTCCCACTCCCTGATTTTGGTGTCTAAGGTAAACAGGAGGGTGTCTCAGGACTGCCCTGGATGGATGGGGATTCTCACCCTCACAAACATTCCCATCTAGAAAGAAGCTGGTGGTGGCTGACTGGAGCCACTTCCTCAGAGAAAAGCGGCCTTCTTCTGTCTAAGAAGGCCTTTAGGGAAAGAGCAGTAGCCTAGGTTTACTCAGGCATTCCTATAACTCTCTCCTGCTCCCTGAAATCACTTCTCTTTTCTGTTGGAGAAAGGGGTTGAACCATGTCCAGCAGTGCTCAGGGCTTAGATGAGTTACTCCTGGTAGGCTTGGGGGACCATCAGGGGTTCCTGGAAATTGAACCCAGGTCAACTGTATACAAGGCAAGAGCCCTACCCACTGTACCATCACTCCAGCCCTAAAATCACTTTTTATTCTGACTGTCATAGCAGGCCCCAGCCTCAGTCTTTGGCTCTCTAAAATAGGGTAGGGGTTGGTTCCTTGATCCCTCCACATCTTTCCTTTGGAGAGTTCTGTGAAACAGACCTATGGCCTAAGTCCATATTTTCACTGAGGATTACATCAGGCTCTGGAAGATTTCACAACTGCTTTGGACCCATTTACTCTTCCTCCCACTGGAGCTGTACATGTGGGATGAGGAAAGATGAAGGCTACCCAATAAAAGGGGGAATCTCTCTCCTCTCAGGCCTCCCACCCATTGCTATGCCACCTCCCTCACGGGTAGGCTGTCTGGCCACCAGAGCCTCACTAGTCTTTGTTCCTTCCCAGAAGTCCTTGTACTCAGCACCTTATAGGAACAACCCTTTACAGGTCAGGGTTCACAGGGTGTTGGGTGTAGCTGTGGGGTAAGGCCTGGAGAGCTTCTCCACAGACTCTGGGAATTCTGCCTTCATGGCAAAAGACTGCATCCCAAATCAGCTGGCCTGAGAAGGTCACTCAGCATCTGGGTACAGTGGCACTGTGAGAAGCTGCTGCTTCCCATGATGGATGTGTCCCTGTGAGAGAAGTTTCAGAAGGAAATGGGGTGATTACTGTTAGCTGGAGGGGAAGGAAGAGGAGGGAAGGAGGCCCAGGATGGGAGACAGGAGTATAACTAGCTTTTTCCTTCCTTCCTTCCTTCCTTCCTTCCTTCCTTCCTTCCTTCCTTCCTTCCTTCCTTCCTTCCTTCCTTCCTTCCTTCCTCCCTCCCTCCCTCCCTCCCTTCCTTCCTTCTTCCTTCCTTCCTTCCTTCCTTCTCCCTCCCTCCCTTCCTTCCTTCCTTCTTCCTTCTTCCTTCCTTCCTTCCTCCCTCCCTTCCTCCCTCCATCCCTCCCTCCCTCCTTCCTTCCTCCGTGCCTCCTTCCTCCCTCCCTCCCTCCCTCCTCCCTTCCTCCTTCCTTCCTTCCTTTCTCCCTCTCTCCGTCTGTCCCTCCCTCCCTCCCTCCCTTCCTCCCTCCCTCCCTCCCTCCCTCCCTCCCTTCCTTCCTCCCTCCCTCCCTCCCTCCCTCCCTTCCTTCCTCCCTCCCTCCCTCCCTCCCTCCCTTCCTCCCTCCCTCCCTCCCTCCCTCCCTCCCTCCCTCCCTTCCTTCCTCCCTCCCTCCCTCCCTCCCTCCCTCCCTTCCTCCCTCCCTCCCTCCCTCCCTCCCTCCTCCCTCCCTCCCTCCCTTCCTCCCTCCCTCCCTTCCTCCCTCCCTCCTTCCTCCCTCCCTCCCTCCCTCCCTCCCTCCCTCCCTCCTTCCTTCCTTCCTTCCTTCCTTCCTTCCTTCCTTCCTTCCTTCCTTCCTTCCTTCCTTCCTTCCTTCCTTCCTTCCTTCCTTCCTTCCTTCCTTCCTTCCTTCCTTCCTCCCTCCCTCCCTCACAGAGTTCTTACTGTGTACAGGGCCCTGGACCAATTCAGAGACTCAAGGAAAATCTCCAACAATGTAGCAACTCAGACAGCAATCCAACTTGATTGATGCAGGAACAATTCTTTTTTTGGTGGGGGCCACACCGGTGACACTCAGGGGTTACTCCTGGCTATGCGCTCATAAATCACCCCTGACTTGGGGGACCACATGGGATGCCAGGGGATCAAACCACAGTCCATCCTAAGTTAGCAAATGCCTTACCACTGCACCACAGCTCTGACCCAGGAACAATTCTTGAGGAACAAGCCCCAGGTAGGAGAGAGACAACTTTCTGGGCAAAGGGAAGAACAGGATGACATTTGCAGCTGAAAGGGCTCCAGGGAAGTTCAGGAAATCCTGAAACTAAAGCCTGGATGTAGGAGCAGAGAGGCAGCTAGAGAGGAGGGGAGCTGGGTTTTATTCTGAGGCCCCTCAGAAGAGGTTCTCCCAGTTGGGGGTGTTGAGGTTGGTTGGAGACTTTAGGAGACTGAAAACAGGGGGTTGGGTTGGGGGAGGCACCCTAATTATTCCATGTTGCCTTTATTCCTTCCCTTCAAGAGTCCTCTTGAGGGTCTGCTCATTCCTGGCCTCACACCAGGTCTGCCTCTACCTGGCCCAGGCTCAGGAGAAAACATGCCAAGAGGCCCTGGAAGGACAAAGCCAGCCTTGTGAGGTTCCTTGGGGCCACGGAGCTTTGCTGCCCTCTAGTGGGGCCTGGATACCCCCACCTCCACCACACACACACACACACACACACACACACACGTCTCCAAGAACTGTAGCTACCTCCTAAGTTACTTGGGTTTCCTCTGATGTCTCCCGGCTTTCCCTCCCTTAACCACAGCGATCCCACTGTCTCCCAGGAAATGATGTCAGTAGGGGTGTGAGGAGTGTCATAAAATAAGGTTATAGGGACGGACACAGAGGGACTCATAGTATTTCAGCTATGGGTATGGGCAGCACTGTGGCTAATGAGAGATTCCATTGTCCAAGGTCCCTGTTGCCTGTTTTAAGCTGTCTCTTTTTTTGGGGGGGGGGCACACCCTGTAATGATCATGTGTTACTCCTGGCTGTGCATTCAGAAATTGCTCCTGGCTTGGGGAACCATATGGGACTCAGGAGGATCAAACTGCCGTCTGTCCTAGGCTAGCGTTGGCAAGGCAGACACCTTATCACTCCACACCACTGCTCCAGCCCCTTAATGCTGTCTTTTTTTTTTAATTATTATAACACAATGACTTACCGAGTTGTTCATAATACAGACATTTAAGGCATTATATGTTTAAACAAAAATTCTACCATCAGCCTGACTGACACGTGGCCCCAATTTCCCACCCACTGCTCTATCCTACTTCTCAGCAGGTACAAATTTATTTCATGTTATTTGTGACAACACAAAGGCAAATGAAATTATCAAAACTTAGGATCAATTTGAAATTATTCTTATATCTCTCCATGTTGTTTCTAAAGCCAGTGTCTAAAAATTTATTGGAGAGTAGTTGGTGCTTGTTGAGCTTTTGGTGTTACTGTTTAGGCTCACTGAGCTTAAGATTTTTTCTATGCAACATTCCCATCAGATTGCCTGTGAAACTAATCAGTTGACTACAAAAGTTCCAGGTGCTGCATATCCACTTGGGGTTGTACAATTCAGGATGTGTAAATATGAAACAAATTTTGGACCATAGTGATAGCACAACAGGTAGGGTGTTTGCCTTGAATGCTGCCAACCCGGGTTTGATCCCTGCCATCCCATAGGGTCCCCAGAGCCTGCCAGGAGTGATTTCTAAGTGCAGAACTAGGAGTGCTGCTGGGTGTGTCCCAAAATCCCCCCCCCCCCAAATTGGTGGCTTGGCAGTTGATAAGTTTAAGTCTCAGATCTGGCTTGTGTCTATCAGAAAGTGAAGGATGTGGTACTGGGCTGCTGTAGTTCATGAAGGAAGGGGATTGTGCTTTCACCCCTTCTGAGAATGCCCCAGAGATATCAGCCCAGACCAGACCACCTGGAAAGTATTATTTATTTTTTGGAGCTTGAGCCATTTTTCTGCTGAGAAGATGACAGCTGTAGACTCTTCAATGTTTTTAGATGTATAAAGTTTGTAAAGTGATGATATCGATGGTGGAAGTAATGATGATGGAGACAATGGTGATTGCAGACACATTGATGATTGCTGGTTATGAGGATTGCAATGATTAAATGATTATGAGTATGAAGTTCAGGTGGGATGGAAAGTTTGGGTGATGATGGTTGTGGGGTTATGGTGATTGTGATGGTAATGATGACAAAAGTAGATTTAGTGCTAGTACCAGCTGTTGGTTCTGATGATTATACAGCTACTATTAATACTGTCATTAAGGTCTTTAATGGACCTTCATTTATATTAGTCACAGACCTAGATTTAAAGACTTTTGAACTTAATAAATATAGACTGTTGTGTATGTAAATATTTTAGGGGATTATTATGTTATTGACCCTAACCTGATGGTGATTGTGCCCTACCCTAGGGAGTGACCTGGTATTCTGCCCCCACCCTAGGGTAGTACCTGATTCAGCTTCCACCATTGGTTGGTATCTAATCCCACCATTGGGTGGTACCTGGTTCTGGGGGATAAAAACAAGGGTCTGTGGAAGGCGGGGGGCATTTTGCTGGAACTAAGGCTGAGACCTTGGACTTCAGTCTTAACCACCGAATAAAGCCAATATTTCCACAAGCCTGACTGTCTGCAAGCTGTTTACCCGCCGTTTCATCTCAGAACCGTCAGCTGGACGGGGTGGCAGACGCGTGCTCCGAGCTGGAGGGGAAAGACCTCATCCTTTATCCCTCCATCAGTCAACCTCTTCAGGGGCTGACTTGCAACAATAGACAATTTCTAGAGAAAAAAAAGTTGCATTTATTTGTTTTTGTAGTGCCAGGAATCAAACCCAGGTCCTCACACATGTGAGGCACGACTCTACCACTAAGTCATAGCCGTTTACTTAATGCTTAATGCATGTGCATTGGGAGAGGCAGAGTTGACTTGCATGTTGCTAACCCAGGTTTAATCCCTCGTATCTCATATGATTCTCGAGCAATGCCAGGAGCATTTCCTGAGTGCAGCTTCAGGAATTTTGGGGGCCAGGTCATACCTGAACACTATCAAGTATAGCTCCCACATTTCATGGTGTTCAGAGATTACTTCTAACTCTGTGCTCAGAAATCACTCCTGATGGTACTTGGGTGACCCTAATGTGGTGCTGAGGGTTGGTTCAAAGCAGGTTAGGCTACATGTAAGGCAAATTTTCTATCTCTCTAGCTCTGTGTTTACAACTCTACTGTCAGTGCATGAGAGTTTTGGGTGTTTTACACTATAAATTTAACATTGTCTATCTTATCCCATATCATTCCCTGAGCACTGCTAGGAGTTTTTCTTAGTACAGCACCAGGAGTAACCCAGAGTATAGTAGGGTATAGCCCCATATATATATATATATATATATATATATATATATATATATATATATATATATATATATATATATATATATATATATATATATGTATATGGAGAGAGACATACATAGATATCCAGAGACCAGAAGATAGTATAGCAGGTAAGGCACTTGCCTTACATGCAGTCTCCGTTATCACCTATGGTCTCTTGAGCCTTCAGGATTGATCATTGAGTACAGAGTCAGGAGTAGCCTCTAAATACTGCTGTGTGGCCCCCACAAGTCCCAAATATAAAAATAGAATTAAAAACCCCACCTTATAAGGGTAGAAGTACATAGCAAGTAAAAGAAATAGTAGAAGGTATATCACCTACCACAAGCAAAAAGCATACAGCTGTATTAAGGTTAAGCCAAGTGAATGGGATTTTTTTTTTTTTTTGGTTTTTGGGCCACACTCAGCAGCACTCAGGGGTCACTCCTGGCTATCTGCTCAGAAATAGCTCCTGGAAAGCACGGGGACCATATAGGACACCGAGATTCGAACCAACCACCTTAGGTCCTGGATCAGCTGCTTGTAAGGCAAACACCGCTGTGCTATCTCTCCAGCCCCAGCCAAGTGAAATTTAAGGCAAGAAGCAGCAGTAGAGACCATCAGAAACCTTCTTTTATTATGACTCAATTGAAAGATAAAAAATCAGGGGCCAGAGAGATAGCATAGAGATAGCATAGCGTTTGCCTTGCATGCAGGATGGTGGTTCAAATCCCAGCATCCCATATGGTCCCCTGAGCCTGCCAGGAGTGATTTCTGAGCATAGAGCCAGGAGTAACCCTGAGCACTGCCGGGTGTGACCCAAAACAAAAACAAAACAAAACAAAATAAAGATAAAAAATCATCTGGCACAAAATAGGAGAACAAAATCAATGGAATAGAAGGGATTTGTAAGGTGAGCCTAGCTGAAAATCTAAACAAAAATGTTCCCCCAACTTCTACTTCTCAGTAACCTCTTCCTTTGAGATGTAAAAGCCCACTGGATAGTTGCTCTTATATCTGAGTTGGCCTTCCTCCTCCTGGTATTGGGAATTGGTTTGAATAAAAAAAAAGGAGTTCTGGCTTTGGACTGGGGAGAGAAAGGAAAGACATGTCATACAGAACTCATGAGGCAGAAGGACCATGAGGAAAACGCAGACTAACTCAGATTTATCTTTTGACTGGCTTGGTATTATTTCTCTGCTGCTGCCTTGCTTCCTCAGACCCATCCACCTAAGGGGTTAGAAACACAGCATGTGAGGCAGTCTCACCAATAACACATGGATATTTTTATTTTACAGGATTTAATTGTCACCTTCCCTTCCATCAGCTGATATGGTCTGCAGCAGTTGTGGTCATACAGTTGGCTGTGCTGCTCCTGGATGTCACACCTTGGGTCACAGTGCTTGCACACCCAGCCCTATTCCTCAGCCCCGATGCTCACACACATTCTGGCTGGAGTGCTCATGTGGAATGGTTGCAATACTCACATGCTTAGCAGGGGACACCCCTCCTCATTGCTGTGTCTGTGCTCACGCATGCGACTCTGGTGCAGCTGAAAAAACTCTTGTGGTGCCAGGAATTCCAGATCATAGAGTTGGCAGGTAAAAAGAATAGAGCTGCCAGAGTTGTCTTCCGTGTGTGCCAAGGGCCTAAGCTCCCCGCCATATATTTACAAGACAGATACTTTAGTCATGGAGCCATGTCTCGCTCACTATATGGGTAATCTTAATATGATTCAGTAGCTAATTGACCTCCAGATATTAATTAAATTAGTATATAAAATATTTGAGCAATAAGGTATGGCACTTCCCTTGCATGTGGCTGATCCCTGTTCAAACACCAGCATTGCATGTGTCCCCCTGAGCAAACCAGAAAAGAGTGACACCCCTGAGCATGGACCAGAAGTAAGTCTTAAGTGCTGCAGATTATGAGCCCTGAGGCAAAAAGGAAAAAAATTTTGAACAAGAATGTTCAACAGTTTGTTCCAATTGGCCATGATAGATGATGAACAATAAATCTAATAATTGTAGAATACAACTTATCTTCAAGTATGCCTCATGAAATGTTTCTTGAAATAGATACTGGGCAGCAAAGCTAGTTGCAATAATTTCAATTTCAAGTATTGGAGTCATAATAAGGGAATTCTCTAGCCACAAAAAAAAAATTAGCCTAGCAATACTAAAGGGAAAGTCACTAGAAAATCCTCCAAATGTCTTGAAATTAGGCAAAACTCCTCTTAAATGATTTCTGGATCAAGGAAGAAATCACAATGGTGATGATATAATACTTCAAAAATGAAAAATAAAGAACTATATGTGGATAAGTGGTACTTAGAGAGAAATTAATAGCCTTAAATGCCCATGTGAGAAAAGAAGAGCTTTTGGATTTTATTTTAGCTTTCATCTCAAGAAGTTTGAGAAAATAACACTGCATTATACCCAGAGGAAATAGAAGGAAAGAAATTGCACTATTAAGTGGAGAAATCCATGAAATATATGGCTGACACATAAATAGAAAGAGCCACAGCACCAAAGAGTGATTTTGTGAAAATATTAAGAAAGATTTGAATATTTAATAAACTAATGAAAAAAAAGAGGACAAAATGCAATGCAGACTCTACAAACTTTAAAGAGCAAGATGGTGAATAACTTTCTGCCAATACATTTGAACTGGACCATGTTTATGAAATCACAAAATTTATTAAATTCCTTTTAAAGCTAAATTTACTTAGATGGGCCCTTCTCAAAAAGATGACACTGAAGGCCAAGAAGGAAATCCCTGCCTCTTCCAAAGCTGAAGCTAAAGCAAAAACTTTAAAAGCCAAGAAAGCAGTGTTGAAAGACATCCACAACCACAAAAAAAGAACAAGGAAAGAAAAAAATACCCACATGCTATTCACCTTCCAAAATCACAAAAGACTATGGCTGAGAACTCAACCCCAAGATCCTCAGAAGATCTGGGGAGAAACAAGCTTGGCCATGGTGCCATCATCAAGTTCCCTGATCATGGAATCAGCTATGAAGTAGTTAACAACACACTTGTGTTCACTGTGGATGACAGGGCCGACAGCACCAGATTAAATAGGCCGTGAAGAAGCTCCATGACATTGATGCGGCCTAGGTCAGCACCCAGAATAGACCCGTTGGAGAGAAGAATTCATATGTTTGGCTGAATTCTGACTATGATGCCTCGGATGTTGCCAACAAAATTTGGATCAACTACATATTTCAGCTGGCTAATCCCAGATACCATTTTCTTTTTTTGCCATACTGAAAAGATCTACTAAGATGATGAGAAAGGCAAGAATATCTGAAACATTTTATATCTGTTGAAGTTATTAAATTCATAGTTGAACAGTTTTCCCCCAAAGAAGTCAGTTTTCACAATATTATATGAAAATTCAGGCCACGATCTTTCATGATCACAAACAGAAAGAACACAGAGACTAGCTAAATCCAGCAACGTGGAAACATGTGTAAGGCATGTGAGTTTATTTTATCAATTTCACATGTTAAAGTCACATTTGAAAATCAATGAACTGCAACCCAATGATAAATTAAAAGATTCAAATGGTATTAATAGATACGGAAAAGGCAGTTTATACATTTAAAGCTTGTTACAAGCTCTCCACAAACTAGAAATACAATGGAAACTCCCCCATTTTAATGAAGGTTGCTGTACAAAGACCCTACAACTAACATACTTAATGATAAAAAATATCCTTATTCACCAAACTTTACTAGTCAACATAAGGAAAAGATAGAAGCAACAATTAGAAAGAAAAAAATTTGGTAAAATTATAATTTTCATCAATGCTTATATATCCAGAACATTCTTAAGGACCTTTTTCTTCATACTATCTTTCTAGTCTTAAAAATTTTAAATATTTTCAAATAGAGACTACTTTTAGTTTTTGCATTCAGGCTGATGATTTTGGAGTTTATTTGGTAACTGAGAGTAGAATGATGATTACCAGAGGCTGGAGGGGGGAGGTGGGAAAATATGTTGATCAAAGGATATAAATTTTCAACAGTCTGAATGTCTAACATAAACATGGTGACCATAGACAATGATGGTTTTTTTTTTTTTTTTTGGTTTTTGGTTTTTGGGTTACACCTGGCAGTGCTCAGGGGTTCCTCCTGGCTCTACACTCAGAAATCGCTCCTGGCAGGCTCAGGGGACCATATGGGATACTGGGATTCGAACCACCATCCTTCTGCGTGAAAGGCAAACGTCCTACCTCCATGCTATCTCTCCGGCCCTCAAAGATATTTTTATTTTTAATTTTTACTTTATTTAAAGAGCATCTATTACATAGTTGATCATATTACATTTGTTTCCAGATAAGTTGGAACAAAATTATTATTAAAATGTTGTTTGTTCATTTTTGGGTCACACCCAGTTACTTCTGATTCTGCACTCAGAAATTACTTCTGGGGGCCGGGCGGTGGCGCTAGAGGTAAGGTGCCTGCCTTGCCTGCGCTAGCCTTGGACGGACCACGGTTCGATCACCCGGCGTCCCATATGGTCCCCCAAACCAGGAGCGACTTCTGAGCGCATAGCTAGGAGTAACCCCTGAGCATCACCGGATGTGGCCCAAAAACAAAAAACAAACAAAAAAATTACTTCTGGCAGGCTTGGGGGACCATATGAGATACCTGAAATCAAACCAGGGTCTGTCCTGTGTTGGCCATGTGCAAGGCAAACACCCTACCACTCTACTATTGCTCTGGCCCCTTAAAATTATTTTAAATAAAAGGGAAAAAAAAAGCAGGGAGAAGTAAAAGAATGAGTATTGTATGAAGCAAATTTGTGAAGATTATTGTATCTTTAATGAGGTTATTAAGTCATTGCCATAGGTTTAATAAGCTATCGATGCTAGCTGACTATTCTGTTACTTCATTTGTATGGGAACATGAGAACATTAGGTGATTTCAGATACTCATTGGGATCGAAATTAGTGTGTTCCTATGGGAATGACAGTATGAAACAGAAGTGGAGCTGTCCTGGAGTTACAAATGTGGCAGGGTGGTCCAGGAATTCCAAGCACTATTATTAATACAGTGGACTTTGTGAGGCATGTTTTTGACTGCCAGGTCTTCTGGAGGTATGAGAAGGTAGGGGAAGAATACCCACACTCACTCAGAAAAGTCCTGATGATATGAACCCAAATACCAGCATACCTGTAGTTCATGTCAGTGTCTCTGCAGTGGTGAAGAAGGGTCATAGGCTGTTGTGTATGTAAATATTTTGGGGATTACTATGTTGCTCACCCTAATCTGATTAGGTGATTGTGCCCTACCCTAGGGTGTGACCTGGCATTCTGCCCCCACCCTAGGGTAGGACCTGATTCTGCTTCCACCATTGGTTGGTATCTAATCCCACCATTGGGTGGGACCTGACTCTGGACTATAAGAGCAAGGGTCTGTGGAAGGCGAGAGGCTTTTTCTGGATGGAACTGAATCGGAGTCTTTGGACTTCAGTTTTGTCCATCCGAATAAAGCAAATATTTCCACGAGCCTGATTGTCTGCGAGCTGTTTACCCGCCGTTTCACCTCAGAACCGTGGGCTAGACAGGGTGGCAGACACGTGCTCCGAGCTGGAAGAAAAGGGCCTCATTCTCCATCCCTCCATCAGTCAACCTCTTCAGGGGCTGTCCTGCTACATAATGACGCCCGGACAGGGACCTGAACCCTGGACCCTCAGAACTGTAAGTGAAATATTTCATTGGAAATTTCCTATGCTGACCATCAAATGGTTTCTGTGGTTAGTCATGTGGATTTTACCACCCTTAGTCTTACGCATTGGTGCTCTAGTATACAAGTGGATCATTCCATTTTGTTTAAAACTAATTGGTTTTGATCTAAGGACAATCACTGCAGTTGGATGGTTGTGGTCTATATTTCAAATGAAAAGTGTAGTGTCTCTAGCCATCATAGTTTGTGGAATTTCTGTGTTGACTAACGTTATTATTATGAGCATAGTTATTTGCTGTTATTTCTATTTAGGAAATAGAAAGTGTAGAAATGGTGAGGCTAAAACCAGTATAGATAATAAGGAAATTTATCTGACGAAAACTCAGACCAAGGTGCAGGCTGACGAATCCAGCCCCACCATCAACAATATAGAAATTTTTGCTGGAAGAAAAACAACTCAGAATGTTAAGCCTGATTCTAGTGAATTGCTTGACAGTAGTGACTCAGATAATGATCTACCTCCAGTGCTAACTCCACGAAGTATGCCTCCTTCTAGTCACAAAATTGAATCGCAGAGCAGAGCAGATTCAAAAAATGAACCACATGCTCAGTCTCAGAGCTCTATTCAGAGTAATTTTGCTAATCAGGCCTTATCCCCTATAGACGGGGTAAATGTTTCTAACTATGTACCCTATCAGATGGAAGAATTAGATCGGTTTAAAAGATCATGTAAAGAAAATGGGCCAAAATCGCCATACAGTGTGGAGTTATTAAGACTTTGGAGTCATAACTCATCTTGGACTTTGTATGATTTTAAAAGAATCGCTGAAATATGCCTGTCGTCTAAACAGCGAACCGAATGGGAAATGTACTATTCAGAAGGCGTACAAGCTAAATTATATAGTCCGGATGGTATGAAAAAGCAAGTGGCAGGTGTTACTCTATCGTATGAATTATTGATGGCAGAAAATCAATTTGCAAATATTCAGACACAAGCAGCTTTACCTAAGGAAATCTTAAATTTAATCAGGGAGATTGCATTGTCAGCATGGGAAAAAATTGATTCTAACAGCATTGGTAGAGGAAACTTTTTAAAAATTACCCAAGGCCCTTATGAGTCATTTGCAGAGTTTGTAGGTAAGATTAAAGATGCTCTGAAGTTACAGGTGGAAGATGAGGAGATTAGAAACTTCCTAGTAAAATCTGTGGCCTATCATAATGCAAATTCAGCCTGTAGATTAGTATTGAATACATTAAATGAAAAGTCAGATCTGAATGATTACCTTTATGCCTGCCGGAATGTCTATGTGGAACCCCAACCCCCACCCCACTCAGACTCAGTACAAACCTTCCCAGTTACCAAGGGAACAATGTCTTACTCCCCTCGGGGACAGAACACTTTCCAGAAACCAGGTCTTTGCCCAAAATGCAAAAGGGGTCGCCACTGGGCGAAAGATTGCAGATCCAGAAACCTCATTAATAATAACCTAAGTAGAGGTTTCAACACAGTCCCCAGGAGGCAAATAGCCTGCTACCATTGTGGAAAACAGGGACATATCAAAAGAAATTGTCGTCTCCTTATAAATTCAGCTCCCCAAGAACACACATACAAGATGCAGGGAAACGCCCACAGGGCCTCCCCCCAGGCCCTTCCAAATCAGGGGCAAAGTTCACAGACAATAATCCTTCCAAGCCCAGCCCAAGAAAATTCATCACGATAAGGGAATTAATCCACTCTACTTCAGGGAGTGCCGGATTAGACATATTATGCCCAGAGGACATTACAATTTACCCAGGAGCATGCCCTTACATGTTAGAAACTGGCATTGTAGGCCCGCCACCCCCAGATACCATGGGTTTGATTCTTGGCAGAAGTTCCCTCAACATAAAGGGTATATCAGTAATCACTGGTGTCATTGACTCAGATTCCATGGGAGAAATCATTGTAGTTATTACTGTACCAGTTACATGGACCTTTAAAAAAGGAGAAGTGATTGCCCAGATAGTAATAGTGCCTTATGTCAAAT
This sequence comes from Suncus etruscus, assembly GCF_024139225.1. Lineage (NCBI taxonomy): Eukaryota > Metazoa > Chordata > Mammalia > Eulipotyphla > Soricidae > Suncus > Suncus etruscus. Next base: position 10,026,610 of record NC_064852.1, read on the forward strand.
TTGGGACTTCAGATAAGACTAGAATTGGAGGTTTTGGAAGCACAGATCCGGGTGCTGCTCAAAACCCAATCGTGGCTCTGGTTACTAAATGTAAAGATGAACACCCAATGATCAAACTTCACTTGGAAGGCAAACCCTTTGATGGAATGATAGATACGGGTGCTCAGGTTACCGTAATTTCTGATAAAGAATGGCCAGAAAATTGGCCTCTTCAGGAAATCCCGTATTCCCTAGAAGGAATAGGAGGCCTGAGTTCCTGTCTGTTGAGTACGAGGACTATACTATTTTACGGCCCAGAAAATCAAAAAGCAATAATCAGACCTCACGTGGGCCCATTTTCACCATCCCTGTGGGGCCGTGACCTACACAAACAGTGGAAAGCAGAATTCCACATCCCATTAGCTCCAGAAGAGTCCGAACCTTCTTTTGATTTAAAAACCCAAAATTTTTAGTGGGGCCACTACCGTAAAAACACCAGCACCAATAAAAATAAAATGGAAATCTGATGAACCAATTTGGACAGGTCAGTGGCCCCTTAAAACTGATAAATTAAAGGTGCTGACAGAATTAGTGGAGGAACAGCTAAGTTTAGGACATATTGAACCATCTTTTTCTCAATGGAATTCACCTATATTCACTATAAAAAGAAATCCGGTAAATGGAGACTTTTGATGGATCTTAGAGCTATAAATTTATCCATGATACCTATGGGCAAATTGCAGACTGGTTTACCATCACCTGTAGTTATTCCAAAGGAATGGCCACTAATTATAATTGATCTGAAAGACTGCTTCTACCATATTCCTATCCACCCAGATGATAAAAAACGTTTTGCATTCTCAGTTCCTTCTCTCAATAATACCCATCCCTGCAGACGTTTCCAATGGACTGTTCTCCCCCAAGGCATGCTGAATTCCCCAACCATGTGTCAGTTTTTTGTAGATAAGGTTGTGAGCCCTGCTCGTGAAAAATTTCCTCAAGCCATGATATTTCATTATACAGATGATATCTTGCTCACAATGAACAACGAAACAGATTTACAGGAATTATACTCTTATGTTACTGACTGTTTACAAACATCAGGACTGAAAATAGCTTTAGAAAAAATACAGATAATGCCACCGTATCAATATTTGGGTTTTATTTTGGACCGGACGTCTATACGTCCACAAAAATTTTCTATCAAAAAAGAAAACCTCAGAACGCTTAATGATTTTCAGAGACTTTTAGGTGACGTAAATTGGCTCCGCCCTGCACTAGGAATCCCAAATGCAGAGTTATCTAATCTGTTTAAAACGTTGGAGGGTGATCCTGCTTTAGATAGCGCGAGAAATTTAACAACAGCTGCAAAAAATGAATTGGACATCTTCTTGAGCAGATTACAAAAATCGTTTCTCTCAAGATTCATCCCAGGAGAAAAGGTATTACTGTTAATCTTCCCTACTATAGAAACCCCCACAGGGGCCTTGATGCAACAGTCAGGACCTTTGGAATGGGTGTATTTACATAACAAACAACCTCGCTCAGTTGTCCCCTACTTACAACTGATTTCAGAGATTATTATCAAGGCAAGACTCAGATCTATATCTTTACTAGGTTTTGATCCAGATATAATAGTTTTGCCAGTACCAAAAAAGGAAATTGAGTCAATATTGCCAATTAATGAATCTCTACAAAGGGCCCCTCTCAGATTTCACAGGAGAAATATCCTCCCATTATCCAGCAGGAAAAATTTGGGACTTTTTAAAGAAAACTCAGTTTGTTATTTCTTCAATTGTTCGGGATTCCCCTATTCCCAATGCCAAGGTTTTTTACATTGATGGATCCCAAAATGGAAAAGGAGGAATAACTGGAGACAACATTAATATGACCATAGATACCAAATATAAATCTGCACAGAAAGTTGAATTAGCAACGTTAATTTACCTATTAGAAAATGTATCTGAAGCCATGAATATAGTTTCTGATTCTTTGTATGTGGTAAATTTATGTCATGTGATAGCCACTGCATCCCTTAATGCTAATAACCCGATCATACAGGACTTACTTAAACAATTACAGCAGCTTCTTCAAAAACGAACTGAGCCCATCTTCATCACACATATTAGAGCCCACTCAGGTCTTCCAGGACCTATGGCTCAAGGAAATAAAACTGCTGACTTGCTAGCAATGCCTATATTTAAATCACCTATAGAGGAACATTCAGCCCTACACACAAATGCTCGCCGTTTACATGTGAATTACCAAATTCCATGGAGGCAAGCTAGAGAAATCGTAGAAAACTGCAACGTATGTGCACCGTTAACAAAAAAGACTCACATAGCAGGAGCAAACCCAAGAGGCTTACAGTCTAACGAACTTTGGCAAATGGATATAACTCAAACAGATTTATTTCCAAGGAAACCTTATCTTCATGTTGTGGTGGACACTTATTCTCGGTTTATGTGGGCAATTCCCATGTCTTCTCAAAAATCTAAGGCTGCTTGTAGTTTTCTTTTACAATGTTTCTCTGTGATGGGTATTCCATATTCTATAAAAACTGATAATGGGCCAGCCTATGTTAGCAAAACTTTTGAATTTTTTTGTAAGGAATGGCAGATAAGACATCTCAGAGGAATTCCTTACAATTGTAGGGGACAGGCCATTGTAGAAAGGACTCACAGAACCTTAAAAACTCAATTGCAAAAAAATAGAAAAAGAGGTTTACCACCAACGGATTTGCTGTCTTTGACTCTTATCACACTAAATTACTTTAACTTACCCCAAGGGGAAAGCTACACTGCAGCGGAAAGACATTTTAAAGAAGATATTCAGAGACAAGAAACAACCCATAAACCTATTTGGATCAAGGAGGATGAAAAATGGATAGCTGGCTATCTTCTCCTAAGAGGAAGGGGTTATGCCTATGTTTCTATAAATGATGACCCTCCCAAAAAATTTTGGGTTCCATTACGTCTTGTTAGAAATCGGGCTAGCACAAATGATCAGGTTCAGACTACAAACTCCCCTTCAGAGAAAAAACAGAATACTTCAGACACTAACAGCAGTAATATTACTAAGGTCTCTGGGGCAGGGAACGATTTAGCTGTCACACACCATACAATGAGTGAGACTGATGGTAGTGATAAACCCTTACACTCCGAGATGCAAAAGGAAAGACAGGAACCTGTCTTAACTGGGCTCCAAAATATAGGAAACTCTTGCTACATGAACTCAATATTGCAATGCTTGTATAATATTTCAGACTTAACTCAGTATTTTTATAAAGATCATTATAAAAAGGATATTAACAAGAAAAATCCGATGGGGCATGAAGGTAAATTAGCCGAAGAATTTGGTCGGCTCATCAAAACCATGGGAAATGGATTTCATAGATATATTAACCCTGAAAGCTTCAAAGTAACAATTGGTTTACTTAATGACCAGTTTGCTGGACACAATCAGCAGGATCCTCACGAACTACTGATGTTCCTAATAGAGGGATTACATCAGGACTTGCTTACTGTAAATCTAATGACAGACAAAACTACACATCTCATGGGAAATGAAAATTATGAACAATTTAGTCCAGAACACCAAAAGGCTCATAAATCTATTATTTATGATCTCTTTCAAGGACAATTCAAATCTATACTCCAGTGTACCACTTGCCACCAAAAGTCTGAGGTTTATGAGACATTTGTTCATTTGTCTTTGGCTGTTACATCTACAGATAAATGTACATTACAGGAATGCCTCTCTGAATTTTTTAAAGAAGAAGAATTAAGAAATGACAACAAAGTTCTGTGCAACAGTTGCAAAAATAGAAGGGATTTTTCAAAGAAAACGTACTTATGGAAACTGCCACCAGTACTTATAATACACTTGAAACGTTTTGCTTTTGATGGCAAACAAATAAAAAAATTGCATACTTATGTAGATTTTCCTTTAGAAGACCTCAATTTAGAGGAATTCACTTCAGAGAATAAAAGCAAGATTAAGAAATACAACTTATCATCGGTGTCAAACCATTATGGTAAAGTTCACTATGGACACTGTACTTCATACTGTAAAATTGCTGCAAAACAACACTGGATCAATTTTGATGACAAGAATGTTGGGGACTGTGACTTGTTTGAGGCCATTTTGCTGTTCTTTCTGCCATAGTCCAGCCTTTTACCTAAAGGCTACATGCAGTCTTGCTGTAAGTTTTTGAGCTAAAGAGAAAGGAATGTGCAGCTGCAGTATATAATTAACTCTAGCCCGGAGGAGAGCAACACTGTCCGGTACTGTTATCAGAAACAAGGCCCCACTCCTTAAGACCACATTCCGGAGTGAACTAGGCTGTTATCAATAAGTGTATGCTACATTGTCTGTTCAAGATCACTGAGGCAAGCACATCTTGCACCACCTCCTGATAGTCAAGCAATTAGGAATGCAGCTAGAAGGTCACTAGAAATTTCCATAGAAACAGCACGTTCATCATAACTTGAAGGTCATCCAGCCCCCTAGCCCACTGCCCACTTCCTTATTTAGAGCATGATTTACTTTCTTTGTTCCTTGAAGCCTGAAATATATCCTTGCCTTGTATGGGCCTTCGCGCCAAAAAGTATGACTGACATCACCTTTGTACTGCCCCCTTCTCCTTCACTATAAAAGAAGGAGCTGTATCCCAATAAACGCCTTTGAACAGAGTTTATGTCTTGGGCCATTTATTATTAACCTCTCTCAGATTTTTTACAGGTGTGGTTGTTCTTCTACTCAGCAAAATAGAAGTGCGGTTGTCTGAGAAGCCTTCCCAGCTAATTCCTGCTGGCCGGGCCCCCCTGGGGGGCTTCAGGACCCCGCACAAGAAGATCAAAAAAGTCCCTAATACATTGGTGAAATCCACAGCAGCATACATCCTGTTTTATACTTCTTAGAGATCTACAATGAACACCAGATAATCATTTTACTTCCTTATCAGTTGCTATTAATGCTCTAGGATTCTTTCCACAGGCATGATCAATGAATATAGATTGAAAATCATGAATCCCCAATGTGTTTCCTTGTAGGATGGATTTATGTCTTAATTTCATTATTGCTCTAGGTCTCAGTTAATCATGAAATTTTACAAATTAATTTAGTCAAGGTTCACCTGAAAGAGAAATTTCTCATCATATTAATGTTGTTTTTCTTTCTAGGTATACTCATTTAACGACTTTCACTCTTTTTATTTTAACATCATTGCTTTATTTCCCTCAATTTAGGTTTTAAGACGCTTACATAATGATAATTTTAGGTGGACTTTCTTCACAGTGCTTCTTGCCTATGATTGATTATCATAAAGTTACTGTTATACAATAACTTTGTATATATACTGATATACACGTATAGTAGAGTTGTCCATGTTTGTATTATGCATGAAATTCTCTTTCAGATCTGCTAGGCAAAACCATAAAAAAAAAATTTTTTTTTTTGTGAATTTGAAATGATTTATCTAAACAATTGCCGGCTATTACATTTTAAGGAGCTTTTAATTGATTCAGCTGAATTCTCTTTTCTTTTGCTCTATTTTGGATCCTTTCCAACAAATATTTTTTAGTATGAGTGAGTGTTATGGCCATATTTTTTGTGAAGTCTGTGTATGTATGTCTTGTTTAGTGTCTGTCTGTTCTGCATATTTTGTATATAGTTTCCTTTTTCCTAACTTTATCTTCCCCAAATTAGTCTTCCTTATCCTTCCTTCTCTCTTCCTAGTCCTTAACATTTTAATTTTCAGGATTTCACATGTGCAACCCATCTCCTTCACCCACAACTACAAGCTTCCTGATCTCGGCGGGAAGAAGAAATCCATGACTGTTGGAGTTTTACACCATATATGCTGCAAACTTGTTGGAAATGAAGCCACCTGGGATTTGTGTCACAATGTAACACCAGAGAAAAGATCCATGGACAAGACCCACAGTCTCTGGATCCCAGTTAAACTGTGCTATCTGAATTTCTGGTTTTCCATCCACATACAAAATGCTATTGTTGACCGTTTCTACAATGGCTACCCCAAGATTGCACCGATCCCAAAGGAAATACAGAAGCCCAACCAACTTATGATGTAATGATGTAACGCTTGGGGATGCCCCAACACATGGATGACTGTACTGGCCTTCCTTCTTCATTCAGCTTGATGTTATCTCCTGTACAAGGCTTCAACCAGCTTTTCCAGACCCATCAAGTGTCTTCTGCCGGTCTTTTTGGAGTTCCAGACCCCTCATATTTACACATTGGTATTGAACTCTGTAGAAATTACATCTGTTGTTTTTCCTATAACTGTAATCCTTTGAAGTTATGTTTGGTACTACGCTTCTTTTGACTATCGTAATTAATGTTTTTCTATTTTAGTTTTTAATATTAGGAATCGATGTTGTATTACATTAAGGTTTTGCTTTCTTGACTTTAGGTTTGTGAGTTATATATTATTGTCTATAATTTCCCAAATGATATTTTTGTCTGTTCTCAGGGTTTTTTGCGTGGGCGCATCATAGGCAAAATACTAGGTTTATAGAAGGTTCCATCCATTTTGGATGGGCCCTCAAGTTGTTTATTTACACAGGGAGGGTCTCTGCCTTAAACATTTTGTTTTGGTTTGTGACTTAAGCTCCCATCTATAAATAGTCGACATCAATTTCAGACATCTTATGGACTTCAGACCGGATTAAGAACTTGGACTAAGTTCAGATACCTATTGATCATCATTGCAGTGGCTCCCCACTGTGCAGAGGGTGTATGTGCCACTTCTTCCGAAATAAAGGCCTAGTTCAATGCCCTCAAAGATGGGCTTTCTGGTCTACCTGAACTTGAATAAAAATGGAGCTGGAGAGATAGCATGGAGGCGAGGCGTTGGCCTTTCATGCAGAAGGTCATTGGTTCAAATGCCGGTATCTGCCAGGAGCGATTTCTGAACGTGGAGTCAGGAGTAACTCCTGAGCACTGCCAGGTGTGACCCAAAAACGACCACCACCACCACCTACAACAACAACAAATAAAGAAAAGGTGCTTCTTCTTGCCTGCTACACAACCTTTCTGGTGTCTCTTCGAAAGATCTATGTACGTCTTAGATTTATCTTCTCAGGAGCTTGTAGTTGATTCCTTGATACATGTTTCTGGTTTTAGACACCCTGTGCTTAGGTTAGAAGTTTTTCTTTACATTTTCCTGTGATGCGCTTATGCAAACAGCCGCTCTTTTATTATTGACTAATTTTTCTTTTAATAATTGTAGACAATATTGTTTGTTTACTAAAAACAAAAGGGGGAATTGTTGTGTATGTAAATATTTTGGGGATTACTATGTTGCTCACCCTAATCTGATTAGGTGATTGTGCCCTACCCTAGGGTGTGACCTGGCATTCTGCCCCCACCCTAGGGTAGGACCTGATTCTGCTTCCACCATTGGTTGGTATCTGATCCCACCATTGGGTGGGACCTGACTCTGGACTATAAGAGCAAGGGTCTGTGGAAGGCGAGAGGCTTTTTGCTGGATGGAACTGAATCGGAGTCTTTGGACTTCAGTTTTGTCCATCCGAATAAAGCAAATATTTCCACAAGCCTGATTGTCTGCGAGCTGTTTACCTGCCGTTTCACCTCAGAACCGTGGGCTAGACAGGGTGGCAGACACGTGCTCCGAGCTGGAAGAAAAGGGCCTCATTCTCCATCCCTCCATCAGTCAACCTCTTCAGGGGCTGTCCTGCTACAATAGGCAAAATGGTGATTGTGGGTGATTGTTGCAATGGGTGTAACTTCTGCAGGGTGGGGACTTGACCAGCCCTCTCCCCCCCCCCAAGATTGCCAGCAATCAGTTGTGTAACCACAGGTACCCATGATTTTTCATAGCTTGGTTCACAACTCTTTCTAGAACAAAGTGAGCCTATGCTGCTGGTCGGGTGCAGACATGATGACTGCATTTATGGGCAATGGTTTTAGCTTCCAGGTTTCTGGAAGTATGAGAAGGGAGGGAAGGGTGCTAACATTCACTCCAAAAAAAAATCTGTTGATGTTTTTATTCTTAGTAAAAGGGGGCTGGAGTGACAACACAGCAGGCAGGGTGTTTGTTTGCATTGCATGTTGCCCACCAGTCTTAAATTCCCAGCACCTCATATAGTCCCCTGTGCCTGCCGGGAGTAATTTCTGAACTCAGAGCCAGGAGTAACCACTGAGTGCCACCGGATCTAGTCCAAGAACCAAAAGCCAAAAAAAAAAAATAGCTTATTAAAACAACAAATCTTAAGTGTTCATTATACACACACCAATGCATGCATGCAGATATATATACACACAAAAATACATATGGGTAGACATGGATAAAAGGTGACAGACTGTAAGGTATCCCTTCCCCCAATGCCCTTACCTAAACTTCCTTTTGAGATGTTAATTCCACCTGGATGATGAGATCTTCCACAACTGGGTTGGGCAGGCTATTTTGAATAAAGAATAAGAGAGTCAAGGGCCCGGAGAGATAGCACAAGAGATAGCACAGTGGCGTTTGCCTTGAAAGCAGCCGATCCAGGACCAAAGGTGGTTGGTTCGAATCCCGGTGTCCCATGTGGTCCCCCGTGCCTGCCAGGAGCTATTTCTGAGCAGACAGCCAGGAGTAACCCCTGAGCAACGCTGGGTGTGGCCCAAAAACAAAAAACAAACAAACAAAAAAAGAATAAGAGAGTCAGCCTGGGGGAAGAAGGAGGAACAAAGAGGCAGAGATCTCACCAGAGGAGAAACAGCAAAAGAAGTTGCTCAAAAAAGAAAGGAGATAGCAGAAAGCTTAGCAGAAAACGACGTATGAGGAAAATATATGGTGGATAGGGCCATGGAATAAAAGCAAGCTGACTCTGATGAAACTTTGACTGCTTGTGAATTATTTCTCCACCATTCAGACCTATTGGCCAAAGGGTCTACTCAGCAGGGGTCTCAAACTCGCTGCCCTGGCCGCAAACGGCCCTCCGTACAACATTTTGTGGCCCTGCCCTAGAGGAATCTTTTTTTGTTTTGTTTTGTTTTAGTTGTTTGGGTCACTCTGTCCAATGTTCAAGGCTTACTACTGACTTTGCACTCAAGGATCACCCCAACTTTGCCTCCTGCAGCCCCCAGGTAAATTGAGTTTGAGACCCCTGGAAGGCTCCGTGCTGTGCCGGGGGTGGGGGGGGTGGGGGGGGTGGGGGGGTGGGGGGTGGGGGGGAGGGGGGCTCACCCAACACATGGACTTCATGCTTTATATTTTATATTACATCAACAACAGATGTTATTTTGTGGTATTCATTTTGTGTATTTATTTAACAATATATGCATGCACCAAAATATGACACCATATATCATATATGGTGCATATGTCTGAATTATTTATGTGCATATATCAAGGAGAAGGTTATTTTTTTATTTTCAAGTGCCCATATGTTTTTAAAGCATTGTGGTTTATAGTACTATTCTTGGTAGGTTTCTTCATGCGTAAAGTATTCCAGCACCACACTCTCCACCAGAGTGTCTGGTTTCCTCCACCATTAGTTCACTTTTGCCCACATTTTTTAGTCCAACACTATGGTAAGCTTCGTACTGAAGATCAGTTCTCACTTTGTTACCTTTGGCCATTTGTTATTCCTTTACTATGTTTGTTTCTTTCTATCCCACATATGAAGGAGCTCATTCTGTGCCTGTTCCTCTCATTATGACTACTTTCACTCAACATCATACTTCCCAGATTCATCCACTTAGTAGCAAGCATACTGCATGATTTCTATCTTAAGGTGAGTAGTATTCCATTGTGTATCTATGTACCATATTTTCTTTTCCCAGTCATCTGTTCTTGGGTACTTGGATTGTTATCAGGTTTTAGTTATTATGAGCAGCGTCCTTGAGGTAGATGCAAAGAAGTAGGGTTGCTAGGTCATATGGGAGCTCAATTCCTAGTTGTTGTTGTTGTTGTTGTTGTTGTTTTAGAAGTGTCCATATTGTTTCCAGAAAGGTCAGGCCAGTTGACATTACTACCAATTGTGGTTGTTCTTGATTTTTGTGATCTGTGCTATTCTCACAAGTATGAAATTATATTTCATTGCTATTTATATTTACCTGATGATAAATGTATTCACCTGATAATAAATGATGCAGAACATGTTTTGTATATACAGCTCTGGCCTGTAGGACAACTGTGTATGTCTTCTTTGAGGATGTTTCTGTTCATCTGTTTCCCCTTCTGTCCATAATTTGTACCCAAAAGTTAGTTCTGTGTCTTACTGTTGCTACACTGGTCTATGTAATTTTTCCTATGACTACGTAGGTTTTTATTCTTTATCTTAGAATTTTAGTAGTTTGAGCTATACCTATGTGTGGGTCTACCCACATATATCCTGGATTCTCTTGCATACTTCATGTGATATTTCAAAAAATGCAGACATGTATCACCACCATCTGTAATCTGAGCCACCATCTCATTCTTTAGGACTATTGAGACAGTCTGCACATTTGTGTCCC